>NC_053023.1:60746111-60923711 GCF_003073215.2 Triticum urartu | reverse complement strand
GGATAAAAAAAGAAGAGGAAGAAGAAGAAAAAAAGAGGAAGAAGAAGAAAAAAGAGGATAAATAGCAAGTATCGTGGGTCAGGGTCGCCGAACGGTAGAGGAAACCCTAAATAGCAAGTATCGTGGGTGTGAGATACATGTGGCCGTCGGTGTCGGACACTACATCCACGTCCCACAAGTGACGTGGGCGTCGAAGCCCGCGCCACTTGTGGGACGTGGATGTAGTGTCCGACACCGACGGCCACATGTATCTCACACCGACGATACTTTCTATTTAGGGTTTCCTCTACCGTTCGGCGACCCTGACCCTCGACGACCCTCGTTTCCGATAAAATAAAGAGGAAGAAGAAGAAAAGAAAAGAGAAGAAGAGAAAAAAAAAGAAGAGGAGAATGATGGTACGAAGGGGTCGGGCGACACTCGGCGATCCTCTTCTTCCTCTCATGTTCGAGAGGATCGCCGAGGGGTCGGGAGGTTGCCTAGTGTCAACGGATTCAACAAAACCATGTCTTCATCATTAGGCGAAAGTAACAGGTGCATGATGGTACGAAGCTCTCCAAAGTTATTTTGGAACGGAGTCCCAGATAAGATAATTCGCTTTTTGGTACAAAGTTCAGCAAGAACCTTCCAAATATTGTTATTTGGAAGGCCTTTGCTGAAATTCATACAAAAAGGCAAATTATCCTATCCGGGACACCATTCCAAAATAACTTTGGAGGACTTCGTCATGCCCTGGTTACTTCCGGCTAATGATGAAGCCATGGATTTCTTCAATACTTTGACACTAGGAAACCTCTTTCGACCCCTCGGCGATCCTCGACCCCTCGAACCCTCGACGACCCTGGAACCCTCGACCCCTAGACGACCCTGGAACCCTCGACCCTCGATCCCTCGACCCTATAGAACCCTCGAAGAAAGGAATAGCTAGAGGAGAAGATCGAAGGAAAAAAAGAAGAAAAAAAAGAGGAGAAGAAGAAAGGAATAGTGGAGAAGAAGAGAAAATAGAATATTCTATTTTCTCTTCTTCTCCACTATTCCTGTAACACCCTCGATGCGACTATATCTCCCACGTGTCGAGGCACGACTTAGAGGCATAATCGCATTGAAGGCATATGTCGCAAGTTAGGCAATCTTCACAACATCCCATGTAATATGAATAATAAAGGGGAGATAACATAGTTGGCTTACACTCGCCACGTCAATCAAGTACATTAATAACATTACATCATCCAAACACTCATGGCCCGACTACGGCGCCAAAATAAAAGAGAACCCAACAAGCGACACGGTCCCAATCACCCCCAACTGGGCACCACTACTGATCATCGGGAAAGGAAACATAGTAACGTTGAGAGTCTTCGTCGAACTCCCACTTGAGCTCAAACGCGACTGCTGGAGCGGAATCATCAGGCCCTGCATCTGGTGTAATAGTAATCTGTGAGCCACAGGGACTCAGCAATCTTGCACCCTCGCAATCAAGACTATTTAATCTTAAAGGTATGACAGGGTAAAAATATGTGGAGCTGCAGCAAGCGTCTAGCAAATATGGTGGCTAACTTATTCGCAAAAGAGAGAGAGAAGAGGAGGCAAAGCGCGAGCGAGAAACTAGAGAACAACCTGCGCAAACATTACTCCAACACCATGTCCGCTTACCGGACTCCGCCGAGAAGAGGCCATCACGGTAACACACTCAGTTGATTCATTTTAATTAAATTAAGGTTCAAGTTATCTACAACCGGACATTAACAAATTCCCATATGCCCATAACCGCGGGCACGGCTTTCGAAAGTTCAAATCCCTGCAGGGGAGTCCCAACTTAGCCCATGACAAGCTCTCACGGTCAACGAAGGAATAGACCTCCTCCCAAGATGTACCGATCAGACTCGGTATCTCGGTTCTCAAGACACTTCGACAGGTTAAAACAAGACCAGCAACACCGCCTGAATGTGCCGACAAATCCCGATAGGAGCTGCACATATCTCGTTCTCAGGGCACACTCAGATGAGCGCTCCATACAACTAAGACCAAACCTCGAGTTTCCCCGAGGGGGCGCTGCACAGGAATCTAGTTTGGACCAACACTCAGAGGAGCACTGGCCCGGGGGGGTTTAAATACGATGACCCTCGGGCTCCGGAAACCCAAGGGGAAAAAAGGCTAGGTGGCAAATGGTAAGACCAATGTTGGGCATTGCTGGGTATCAAACAAAGTCCAAATGATACGAAACTTGACAAGCGGTCTACCGGTAGTAAACCAAGGCCGCTTGGCAAGTCTCGGTCCAATCCGGAAATGTTTAATCCGCACACATGAAAGAAAGCTAGAAATGACCACCGGAGGAGAACGAAGCGCCGGAAAGCAAAACGGGCAACGGGGAAAATGCTCGAATGCATGAGACGAACACGTATGCAAATGCAATGCACATGATGACATGATATGAGATGCATGACAACGACAACAACACACGGAGACAAAAACCCAAACCCGAGAAAATAAAATAACTTAACACCGGAAACGGCGAGAGTTGGAGTACAAATTGGGAAAGTTACATCCGGGGTGTTACAACACTCCACCACTACGAAAGGATCTCGTCCCAAGATCAAGGACTGAAAGAACGCAGGGTACTCAGAACGGAGGTGATCCTCGCGTTCCCAGGTAGCTTCACGGTCGGAATGGTGTGACCACTTGACTTTGAGAAATTTGATTGACTTGTTGCGAGTCTTGCGTTCAATCTCTTCAAGAATAGCAACTGGGTGCTCACGATAAGAGAGATCTTCTTGGAGCTCAATGTCCTCGAAGTTGACGGTGCGGTCAGGAGTCTTGAAGCACTTTGGAAGCTGAGAGACATGGAACACGGCATGAACATTTGCAAAGTTTGAAGGAAGCTCAAGTTGATAGGCGAGGTCGCCTCTCTTGCTGACAATCTTGAAAGGTCCCACGTATCTGGGGGCAAGCTTCCCTTTGATACCGAAGCGACGAGTACCTTTCATAGGAGAGACGCGGAGGTAAACATGATCTCCGATCTCGAAAGCCAAATCACGGTGCTTACTATCATAGTAGCTCTTCTGGTGGGATTGGGCTGCTTTGAGGTTATCACGAATGACTTTGCACATTTCTTCTGCCTCTGTGATTAATTCATTACCCAAAAGCTGACGTTCACCAGTTTCAGACCAGTTGAGAGGGGTATGGCACTTCCTGCCATACAGAATTTCAAATGGGGCCTTGCCCAAACTTGCTTGAAAACTGTTGTTGTAAGAGAATTCAGCATAAGGAAGACAATCCTCCCACTTCATGCCGAAGGAGATCACACAAGACCTGAGCATATCTTCAAGAATCTGGTTGACACGCTCGACTTGACCGCTAGTTTGAGGATGGAAAGCTGTGCTGAAGTGGATGTTGGTGCCCATGGCCTTCTGAAAAGAATCCCAAAACTTCGAGGTAAAGATGCTGCCACGGTCTGAAGAGATCACTTGTGGAATACCATGCAGAGAGACAATACGAGAGGTATAGAGTTCTGCCAATTGAGCTGCAGTGATCGACTCTTTGATAGGCAGAAAATGAGCCACTTTGGTGAGTTTGTCGATGACAACGAATATAGCATCATTGCCACGCTTGGACTTTGGAAACCCAGTCACGAAGTCCATTTCAATGTGGTCAAACTTCCATTCTGGAATGGCAAGAGGTTGGAGGAGACCTGCTGGCCTTTGGTGTTCTGCCTTCACTCTTCTGCAGACATCACATTCATTCATGAATTGAGCAATCTCGTGCTTCATTCTAGTCCACCAATAAGCTTGCTTAAGGTCCTGATACATCTTCGTGCTCCCAGGGTGGATGGAGAGGAGAGAATTGTGAGCCTTGTTCATGATCACTTTACGGAGGTCAACTTTGGGTACAACAATACGATCCTCGAAGAATAGAGTATCCTTGTCATCAAGGCGGTAGCACTTATACTTGGGTTGACTCTTGGCAATCCCAATCTTCACCTTTTTCACCATAGCATCAAGAAGCTGGGCTTGGCGAATCTGGTCTTCCAAGGTAGGAGAGACTTGAAGGTTGGCGAGGAAACCTTGAGGAACAACTTGCAGATTAAGTTTGCGGAAAGCTTCACAAAGCTCGGGTTGATAAGGCTTGTGAATCAGACTGTTACAATAAGCTTTCCTGCTCAATGCGTCAGCAATCACATTGGCCTTGCCTGGAGTATACTCGATACTCGGATTATACTCTTGAATCATTTTGACCCATCGAGTTTGCCTGAGGTTGAGATTAGGCTGAGTGAAGATGTACTTGAGACTCTTGTGATCAGTGAAAATGTCCACTTTTCTTCCCAATAGAAGATGTCTCCAAGTCAAAAGAGCATGCACAACTGCCGCCAACTCGAGATCGTGAGTGGGGTAGTTCTTCTCATTAGGCTTCAACTGGCGAGAGGTATAAGCAACAACTTTCTTCTCTTGCATCAAAACTGTGCCAAGACCTTGGAGAGAGGCATCACAAAAGACCTCGTACGGCTTGGATTCATCAGGCGGAGTGAGAACTGGAGCAGTGATCAATTTCTCTTTCAAAGTGTTGAAAGAAATGTCACACTCCGGAGACCAAACGTACTTGACGTTCTTCTGAAGAAGATTTGAGAGAGGCTTCGCGATCTTAGAAAAGTTTTCAACGAATCTTCGGCAATAGCTTGCGAGACCGAGGAAGCTACGGAGTTGCTTCACGTTCTGAGGAGGTTCCCAATTCACAATTGCAGACACCTTCTCAGGATTCACAGCAATGCCCTTGGCAGAGATGATATGACCAAGATAAAGAACCTCATCGAGCCAAAATTCACACTTGGAGAACTTGGTGTAGAACTTGTGTTCCCTGAGCTTATCGAGAACCAAACGCAAGTGCTTGGCATGATCTTCCTTGTTCTTCGAGAAAACCAGAATGTCGTCGAGATAGACCAAAACGAAGTCATTGGTGTAGGCGTTGAAGATGAAATTCATCATGCGAGAGAATGTCGGAGGAGCGTTGACGAGACCAAAAGACATGACAGTGTATTCATATGAACCAAAGCTTGTCCTGAAAGCCGTCTTGGGAATATCTTGCTCACGAATACGAATCTGATGATAGCCCATACGGAGATCAAGCTTGGAGAATACTTGGGCACCTTTGAGTTGTTCGAACAGCTCATTGATGTTGGGAAGTGGGTATTTGTTCTTGATGGTCTTCTTGTTCACTGGACGGTAATCAACACAAAGTCGGTCCGTTCCATCCTTCTTCTTCACAAAAAGAACACCACAACCCCACGGAGAAGAACTAGGCCGGATGAGACCCATTTTCTCTTGAATATCGAGTTGCTTCTTCAGATCCTTCAACTCTTCAGGTCCGAGCTTGTAAGGACGTTTGCACACAGGTTCCGTGCCAGGCTCAAGATCAATAACGAATTCAACTGGCCGGTGTGGAGGCATTCCTGGAAGTTCTTCTGGAAAGACGTCTTGATATTCGCAAATGACTGGAATTTGCGAGATGGCATCGAGTTCACCCTTCTCATTGAGAGAAAACAGACGGATGGTATTATCCCGAGCGGCAAAGACAATTACATCCTCAGACGAATGAGTCAATTGAATTTGCCTGGCAGCACAATCAAGATGTGCCTTGTGCTTAGAAAGCCAATCCATTCCAAGAATAAGATCAATATCCGAGTTACAGAGAACAATTGGGGAAGAAAGGAACTTGTAGTCACCCAATGTGATAGTAACCTCCGGGGTGCAGGTGTTAGCTGTCATCTGCTTGCCCGGTGACACAATTTGCAAGGAACTTTGCAAATACTGATAATCACACTCATACTTCGATGCAAAAGGTTTGGAAATGAAGCAATGCGATGCACCAGTGTCAAAAACAACTTTTGCAGGAATATCATTAACAGGAAGGTTACCCATGATCACATCTGACGAATCCTCTGCCTGAGATGCATTCATCAAGTTGACCTTGGCGTGCTTGGGGTTATGCTTGACCACAGCTGTACTTGCCGATCTGACAGGAGGAGGAGGAGGAAGACGCCTCTGGTTGAGACACTTGTTGGCATAGTGACCCTTCTGTTGGCACTTGTTGCACGTGACCTTTGAAAGCGGACGGTGATATGGAGCACTCGATCTTGGAGCTTGAGACGAAGTCTTGTTCTGAAAGCCAGGGTTGGGTGGGTGGGAAGAACCACTGCCACCTTTGCTCTTCTGCTGATACGGCTGACGGAACGGAGGAGGAGGAAGCCAATACTTCTGCTGCTTGGTCACTTGAGTAGAGGAAGAAGGAGTAACATCTCTGACTCGCTTCTTGGAAGCATCACACCTCAACTGAGCAGCCTCTTGCTTCAGTGCCATGTTGTAGAACTCATCGTATCTCAAGAGCTCAAAGAGAACAAGAGCTAGCTGAATTTCTTCTCTGAGACCACCCCTGAACTGGTATATCATGCTCTTCTCATCAGGGACGTCCTGCTTGGCAAAGCGGGCGAGCTTCTGGAACAACTTGTTGTAGTCATAGACAGACAAAGAGCCTTGCTTCAGATTGCGGAATTCCTCACGCTTACTTTCAACCACGCTCTGAGGAATATGATGAGCTCGGAAATCTCGACGGAAATCATCCCAAGTGATAACACGTCCACCTCTGGAGTCCTTGTACTGCTCAAACCATTCTGCAGCTTGATCTCTGAGTTGGAAGGAAGCGAACTTAACAAAGTCCTCAGGCCTGACGTTACTGCACTCGAAATGCTTGCACAGATCCACAAGCCAATCGTCAACATCGGTTGCCTCAACACAATTGCTGAAAGTCTTTGGCCCGTTAGCAAGGAACTGGTTGAGTGTATCAAAGTGATTCTGATTGCTGCCTTGATTCCCTTGGTTGCCTTGATTACGCTCTTGGAGAATTTGCATGATCAACTGTGTGTTTGCATTGGTTGCGGCCATCACAGCTTGCCATGCCTCCGGAGGAGGTGGAGGTGGTGGCGGATCAGGATTCGGAGTCGTGCGCGTTGGAGGAGCCATCCTGAAGAGGTTGACCACCATTAGCACATTGACAGATAAATATTGAAGCTGAATCCAACGGAATGGAAATTGCAACATATAGTCTTCACATCCGAACAAAATGAACGAATGCATTCCTCTTGAAATGGTCACATATCCATAAATTGAGAAGCCACGTAGAATTAGGTAGAAGAAGTAAAACAACAAGATACAGCTCGAGAACGAATAATCGGTAAGAAATCCCAATCTCAAACCAATATCCGTGGAAGAAAAAACTAGAGCTACTAGAATTCCCACCTATGGAACTCCCGAAACTTTCCGGTTATGCAATCAGGTGTTGGGGATACAGGGGAAGCATAATATCTCACCAAAACTAGCAATTCCTAGATCCAGCTGTATCCATCCTTCAACACATAACCAAGAAACCTTCGGAAACCATCTACCTCAACCTTCGAAAAGCATCCGTTATACAAGTTATGGCGATACTCCCGAACTCCCGCCCCAGTACTGGGTGGCGTCGAGGTTATCTCACCAACGAACTGCATAAAAGAGATTTTCGATGTCGGCGTACTAAACTCAGATATTCCAGAACTGCAACGATAAAATTATGATGACAACACCTCAGAGCTCAACTCCCCGGGACACTTCCACTAAACCCCTGACAGGAGGCACCAAGACAATGTTCTCATCATAAAACCATCGGAACGATTCTAAGATACCCGCGTGATCCTAAAAAAAATTTAGTGAAATTTGAGAAGAGAAGAGTCAAAACTCTACGTCAGGATGCCTTACCAGAGCGATGAGGAGACTGGGAAGTAAAAAGAATTCCTAAACTCTCCGATATATAATTCCTAATGACTCAAAACATTTTTCTAGACACAACTCGGCCACTAAAACGATCAAGCAATGGGGCTCCTAAGGTCGGGGAAGGCTCTGATTACCAACTTGTAACACCCTCGATGCGACTATATCTCCCACGTGTCGAGGCACAACTTAGAGGCATAATCGCATTGAAGGCATATGTCGCAAGTTAGGCAATCTTCACAACATCCCATGTAATATGAATAATAAAGGGGAGATAACATAGTTGGCTTACACTCGCCACGTCAATCAAGTACATTAATAACACTACATCATCCAAACACTCATGGCCCGACTACGGCGCCAAAATAAAAGAGAACCCAACAAGCGACACGGTCCCAATCACCCCCAACTGGGCACCACTACTGATCATCAGGAAAGGAAACATAGTAACGTTGAGAGTCTTTGTCGAACTCCCACTTGAGCTCAAACGCGTCTGCTGGAGCGGAATCATCAGGCCCTGCATCTGGTGTAATAGTAATCTGTGAGCCACAGGGACTCAGCAATCTCGCACCCTCGCGATCAAGACTATTTAAGCTTAAAGGTATGATAGGGTAAAATATGTGGAGCTGCAGCAAGCGTCTAGCAAATATGGTGGCTAACTTATTCGCAAAAGAGAGCGAGAAGAGGAGGCAAAGCGCGAGCGAGAAACTAGAGAACAACCTGCGCAAACATTACTCCAACACCGTGTCCGCTTCCCGGACTCCGCCGAGAAGAGGCCATCACGGTAACACACTCAGTTGATTCATTTTAATTAAATTAAGGTTCAAGTTATCTACAACCGGACATTAACAAATTCCCATCTGCCCATAACCGCGGGCACGGCTTTCAAAAGTTCAAATCCCTGCAGGGGAGTCCCAACTTAGCCCATGACAAGCTCTCACGGTCAACGAAGGAATATACCTCCTCCCAAGACATACCGATCAGACTCGATATCTCGGTTCTCAAGACACTTCGACAGGTTAAAACAAGACCAGCAACACCGCCCGAATGTGCCGAGAAATCCCGATAGCAGCTGCACATATCTCGTTCTCAGGGCACACTCATATGAGCGCTCCATACAACTAAAACCAAACCTCGAGTTTCCCCGAGGGGGCGCTGCACAGGACTCTAGTTTGGACCAACACTCAGAGGAGCATTGGCCCGGGGGCTTTAAATACGATGACCCTCGGGCTCCGGAAACCCAAGGGAAAAAAAGGCTAGGTGGCAAATGGTAAGACCAATGTTGGGCATTGCTAGAAAAGCTTTAATCAAGGCGAAATATCAAGGGGTTCCCATTATAACCCAACCGCGTAAGGAACGCAAAATCCGGGAACATAACACCGATATGACGGAAACTAGGGCGGCAAGAGTGGAACAAAACACTAGGCGAGAGACCGAGCCTTCCACCCTTTACCAAGTATATAGATGCATTAAGATAACAAGATAATATAAATGTTCCAACAAGGAACGGGCTCCAATCTTCACCTGCAACTAGCAACGCTATAAGAGGGGCTGAGCAAAGCGGTAACATAGCCAATCAACGGTTTGCTAGGATAATGGTGGGTTAGAGGTTTGACATGGCAATTTGGGAGGCTTGAAAGCAAGTGGTAGGCATCGTAGCATTGGCATAGCAAAAGAGCGAGCAAACTAGCATAGCAAAGATAGTAGTGATTTCGAGGGTATGATCATCTTGCCTGCACAGTTGTCAGAGTTGACTGGATCCTCGAAAGCAAACTCAACGGGCTCCTCATTAGCGAACTCGTCTCCCGGCTCTACCCAAACAAGACAAACAAGCAACAAGGACACAATCAACCACGTGCAAGGAGCAAACACGATGATGCAATGATGATATGCTATGCGGGATGCAAAATGCAAGATATGACAGGAAATGCATGAACCTGGCCTCAACGTGGAAATCCAAGTGTGCCACTGGAAATATGAGATGAAATCGCTTGAAAACGATATAAAGAACGCCGAAATCGGAGTTACGGTTTGGAAATGGCAAGCGGTTCAAATATGACACCGGTCTGTGATTTACAGCAAGTAGCCATCTAAATGCAATGAGATGAACATGCTACAGCACTCAAACAAGACAACAAAATACATGGCAGGGATTCATTCATGATTCTTAACAAAAGTCTAGCACTGAGCTACGGCCAATTCATCCATTAACAGGTTCAAACAACCATGGCAAAAATGCATATGGCAAACATATCTCAGA
This sequence comes from Triticum urartu, assembly GCF_003073215.2. Taxonomy (NCBI): domain Eukaryota; kingdom Viridiplantae; phylum Streptophyta; class Magnoliopsida; order Poales; family Poaceae; genus Triticum; species Triticum urartu. Next base: position 60,913,663 of record NC_053023.1, on the reverse strand, counting down.
CTTAGTGAAATTAACACTTGTCTGGAATTTCAGATCAGGTAGCCCTCTTCGGAGCAACAAAACTACATGCTACAGGATCTGAACATGGCAAAGTAAAGCATGGCATGGAGCTAATCAAAGAGCTTAACAAAAGTCCCTTAGTGACCTTGAGCCAAAAGGGATCATAAAATACAATTGCAAGCATGTGAACATAGCAAAAAAACATAATCAGATCACAGACTTAGTGAAAACTGGAGCATGCTGAAAACTGATCTGAAGTAGGCATGTTTACGAGCTCGATGCACTCACTACGGTGCAAGTCATGGCAAGACAAGCATACACCCATCAAGAAGGCACAAAATTCAATCTAGACATGGCAAGAACAATAGCATAGCATGCATGGATCAACTACAACATCATCGGCAAAATTGCAAACAAGTTGACAATCTGCCCAGATTTACGAAGTAGCAAAAGAAGAGCTCGATTGACTCAAGCTAGGTTGCTCCATAATTGCAAACAAAGACATGGATGGATAGAGCACTACAAGATTAACAAAACATCCTTACTGATCATCCTCAACAGAGGCACGAATCACTAGGAAACAACATGAACATATGGCAACATGAGATAAACAAATCAAGGACTTAGTGGAATTGCTAAGTCCCTGAAAACAGAATTAACAAGTGCACCACTTTGCAAGCTTGCACTAGTCACCCCACACATCACAAAAATACATGGGTTGCACCTCTGGAAAGATGACAAAACCCTTAACAAAACATATGTAGAGCATCAAGGCATATCATGCACACATTAATCATGGCAAAAATGACAAAAACCTAAACGGAGTAGCAGATCTGACAATTATCTCAAGTAGCCCTCTTCTAACAGCATTTCGGGCATCAAGATGAGCTCAAATGAAAATGATTCAATGGAATGAAATGATGTACTCTCTGAGATGACCATTTTGATATGCTATATGCATGAATCGGAGCTACGAATGCGAAGTTACGGAGCTACGAACAGGGGCATATGGATCTGGGATTTTCGGGACTTGGAAGAATTTTTACCCTCGCGAAAAAAACAACGGGCGGAGGAAGCAGGACGAAGTGTGGGTTGCTGGGCCTCGGGCTGAGGTGGGCCGGAAACGGGGCGGAGCTGGCCTGGCCCAGCTCGGGGCCGCGGTCAACGAAGAGGCGGATCGGGGCTCCTCCCGATCCCGTCCGGCAGCGGCGGCGCGACCGGAGCTCCGGCGACGGAGATGGCCAGAACCGCAGCGGCGGCGCCGGATTTGGAAGCAGGCGGCGGCAAGGCTCCTCCTTGGCCTCGGATCTAGGCCGTTGCTCCTCGGAACGGCGGCGGGGGGTCGTTTGGGCGATGGAGGTGTGCTCCGGCGAGCGAAGGCGGCGGCGGCTGTTGGTGATGTCGGTGGCGGAGAGGGCGGCGCGCTCCCGGAAGCGAAGGAGACGGCGGCGCGCGCGGGCGATGAAGTGGTCCCGCGGGGACACGTGGCGGTGGCGGCTGGGTCGGACGGTGTCCGGACACGTCCGGCGGCGGCGGAGACGGATTTTAGGGTTTTTAGACGAGGGGGATCCGGAATTTTCGGAGGGGGGTGTTTAAATAGAGGTAGAGGGAGCTAGGAGAGTCCAAATGAGGCGCGGTTTTCGGCCACGCAATCATGATCAAACGCTCTAGATGATGGCGCAGGTTTAGGTGGGTTTTAGGCCAAATTGGAGGGGTGTTGGGCTGCAACACACACGAGGCCTTTTCGGTCCCTTGGTTAATCGTTGGAGTATCAAACAAAGTCCAAATGATACGAAACTTGACAGGTGGTCTACCGGTAGTAAACCAAGACCGCTTGGCAAGTCTCGGTCCAATCCGGAAATGTTTAATCCGCACACACGAAAGAAAGCTAGAAATGACCACCGGAGGAGAACAAAGCGCCGGAAAGCAAAACGGGCAACGGGGAAAATGCTCGAATGCATGAGACGAACACGTATGCAAATGCAATGCACATGATGACATGATATGAGATGCATGACAACGACAATAACACAAGGAGACAAAAACCCGAACCCGAGAAAATAAAATAACTTAACGCCGGAAACGGCGAGAGTTGGAGTACAAATTGGGAAAGTTACATCCGGGGTGTTACAATTCCTTTCTTCTTCTCCTCTTCTTTTCCTTCTTTTTTCTTCTTCTTATTTATTTCTCCTCTTCTTCCTCTCCCCTCTCGGCGACCCTAGACCCCCTCTCGACCCTCGACCCCTAGGCGACCGTCGACCCCTCTCTTTTTTTTCTTCCTCTTCTTTTTTATCCTCTTCTTCCTCTACCGCTCGGCGACCCTCGACGACCCTCGTTCCCGATAAAAAAAAGAGGAAGAAGAAGAAAAAAAAAGAGGAGAAGAAACAATAGAGGAGATCCTCTCCTCTATTCTTTCTTCTCCTCTTTTTTTTCTTATTCCTCTTCTTTTTTTATCCTCTTCTTCCTCTCATGTTCGACGACCCTCGACCCCTCGGCGACCCTAGACCCCCTCTTGACCCCCTCTTCTTCCCCTTCTTCCCCGCCTCTCTCATGAATGTCCGACGTCCCCCCTCCCCCCCTCATCATCATCTATCATCCCCCCTCTCATGTTCGACGACCCTCGACCCCTTGGCCGCCCTCTCGACACACCCACGACCTAAAATGACCTAAAATGAAAATAACCTAAAATTCACTAAAGTTATCGATGACCCTCTCGACACACCCACGAATAAGAAAATATATCATCTTCTTCATCTCCTCTTCTTTGCATATTCACATAGCCACATACCCATACATAGCCACATACATATTCATCTATGAATAAAAAAACATCATAGGTACAATTCATATCGACATTTATACATACATGAAAAAAATTATATGTACATCGTGAACAAAAAGATCATCGAGCAAAATTATTTTCCATGAACATACATATAGCCACATTCATATAGAACTTTTCTGAACATATATAGATGATTTTCTAAAAATGTAACTTTTGCATATATGAACATATATACACAGAGAAAATACATGCATATATAGCCATATCCATAAACAGAGAGCAGCGGCGGCAATGGGTGGCGTCGTCGGCGACGGGGATGGGAAAGGGGGGAGCTCACTGGTGGCGGGCGGCGACGGGGAGAGGAGGCCAGCGACGGGAAGGAGGACGGTGGGCTCGGGGATGCCGGCGACGGGGGCGGCGTGCGCGGGGCGGCACGCGGTGACGGGGACGACGGGCTCGGGGTGGCACACGGCGACTGGGACGGCCACGGGCTCGGGGCAGCACACGGCGACGGGGACGAGGAGGCGGGGCTCGGGGCAGGGCGGACGGCAGCGAGCTCGGGGCAGGGCGGCCGGCGACGGGCAGGAGGGCGCGATGACGACGACAGCGACAGGGCGCGGCGGCGGCGACGGGGCAGGGCGCGGCGACGGCGACGGGGCAGGGCGCAGCGACGGAAAGCACGCGGGGATGGGGCAGGGCGCGGCGACGGCGACGAGGAGGACGAGCAGCCTGGCGGCGTCGGCGATGGGGAATGGAGCAGTTGGCGAAAATTTCCAAAGTGTGGACTTATATAGCAGAGCCTTTAGTCCCGGTTCGTTGCAGCAACCGGGACTAAAGGTGGGCATTAGTCCCGGTTGGTGCCACCAACCGGGACCAAAGGCCTTGTGCGGCTGCTGCGTCGAAAGTTTAGTCCCACCTCGCTAGTTGAGAGGGGTGTGCAGTGGTTTATAAGCCCCACTGCCGCACCCCTCTCGAGCTCCTCTCCATTGTAGGCTTACGGGCCTAATTGTCACTGCTATGCCTGTGGGCCTACTGGGCCTCCTGCGGGCCTGAATCCTGGCCCTTGGATGGGTTTCTAGTCGTATTCAGGCCGTGGGGGCCCAGTAGCTGGCATTTTTTTTTGTTTTTTGTTGCTTTATTTATTTTCTTTTGTTTTTTGCTTTATTTTTTAATTCTTTATGCTTTTAGTTTTAGAAAAATTATAAACTTTTTGTTAATGCCATTACTTTTCAAATTTGAAAACACTTTTTTTGTTTTCTTTGTTGCTTTATTTATTTTATTTTGTTTCTACTTACAACAAAATACTTATTGTTGCTATCTTTTCCAGTTTTTTTGTTTTGTTTTCTGCATTATTTATTTTATTTTGTTTTTTGCTTTATTTTTTATTCTTTTTGCTTTTAGTTTTAGAAAAATTATAAACTTTCTGTTAGTGCCATTAGTTTTCAAATTTGAAAACACTTTTTTAGTTTTTTTGTTTTCTTTGTTGCTTTATTTATTTTATTTTGTGATTAACTTTACTATAAAAATAGTTTTTTCCTGTTTTTTTGATTTGTTTTTTGCATTATTTATTTTCTTTTGTTTTTTGCTTTAATTTTTAATTCTGTTTGCTTTTAGGTTAGCAAAATTATAAACTTTCTATTAGTGCCATTAGTTTTAAAAAAATTATAAACTTTCTGTTAGTGCCATTAGTTTTCAAATTTGAATAATTAAAATTTGAATTCTTTGAAAATTGTTTGAATCACAAGTTTGTGATTAACTTACTAAAAAATTGAGAATATATGCGCTTATAGAGAAAATTCAACCTAAATTCCTAGTAAATTTCTATGAATTTCAGAGAAATTCACTATGAATTTAGGTTAAACTTTTCTTTATTAGGGCATCTATTTTCACTTTGAGAGGAGCTCAACAAGGCAGAGAGGGAAGGGCTTATAAACCGGTGTGAGCCCCCTTCGGTTGGCGAGGTGGGACTAAACTCTGCCCGCAACGAGGACCAGCCCTTTAGTCCCGGTTTGTGGCACAAACCGGGACTAATGGTCATGGGCCAGGGGCGAGGAGAAAAATTATAAACTTTCTATTAGTGCCATTAGTTTTAGAAAGTTGAAAGTTGAAAGTTGGCATGGGCCAGGGACTAATGGTCATGGTATTACGAGGGCCGAACCATAAGACATGAAAGCATTTCAAATGAACTCTGAAAAAGTTGAAAGTTGGCATGGTATCATAATTTCACCCACATAGCATGTGCATGTACAAAACGGACAATGGTAGCATGTTCGTGTGTTACAAAGTTGGCATGGTATCATCATAATAGTTGCGGGAGAAAGTCTTCACTTTTTCTTCGCTTGTGTCATTTGCTTATTGTGCCGTAACCATGGATAATCTTCATTGTTTATCAGGATGCTTGGGTCAGCCTTGACATTGAAGGGAGGAATTTCATGAAACTTTTCATAATCTTCAGACATGTCTGTCTTGCCGTCCACTCCCAGGATGTCCCTTTTTCCTGAAAGAACTATGTGGCGCTTTGGCTCATCGTATGATGTATTCGCTTCCTTATCTTTTCTTTTTCTCGGTTTGGTAGACATGTCCTTCACATAGATAACCTGTGCCACATCATTGGCTAGGACGAACGGTTTGTCAGTGTACCCAAGATTTTTTAGATCCACTGTTGTCATTCCGTACTGTGGGTCTTCCTGTACCCCACCGCCTAACAGATTGACCCATTTGCACTTAAACAAAGGGACCTTAAAATCAGGTCCGTAGTCAAGTTCCCATATGTCCACTATGTATCCATAATATGTGTCCTTTCCACTCTCGGTTGCTTCATCAAAGCGGACACCGCTGTTTTGGTTGGTGCTCTTTTGATCTTGGGCGATCGTGTAAAATGTATTCCCATTTATCTCGTATCCTTTGTAAGTCAATACAGTCAAAGATGGTCCCCTGGACAACAAGTACAACTCATCACAAACTGTGTTGTCACCTCTGAGACGTGTTTCCAACCAACTGCTGAAAGTCCTGATGTGTTCACATGTAATCCAGTCGTCGCACTGCTCCGGGTGTTTGGAGCACAGACTGTTCTTGTGTTCATCGACATACGGGGTCACCAAGGTAGAGTTCTGTAGAACTATGTAATTTGCTTGAGACCAAGAATATCCGTCCCTGCATATTATTGAGTCTCTTCAAAGAGTGCCTTTTCTAGTCAGTCTCCCCTCATACCGCGATTTAGGGAGACCTATCTTCTTAAGGCCAGGAATGAAGTCAACACAAAACCCGATAACATCCTCTGTTTGATGGCCCATGGAGATGCTTCCTTCTGGCCTAGCATGGTTACGGACATATTTCTTTAGGACTCCCATGAACCTCTCAAAGGGGAACATATTGTGTAGAAATACGGGCCCTAGGATGACAATCTCGTCGACTAGCTGAACTAGGACGTGCGTCATGATATTGAAGAAGGATGGTGGGAACACCAGCTCGAAATTGACAAGACATTGCGCCACATCACTCCTTAGCCTTGGTACGATTTCTGGATCGATCACCTTCTGAGAGATTGCATTGAGGAATGCACATAGCTTCACAATGGCTAATCGGACGTTTTCCGGTAGAAGCCCCCTCAATGCAACCGGAAGCAGTTGCGTCATAATCACGTGGCAGTCATGAGACTTTAGGTTCTGAAACTTTTTCTCTGGCATATTTATTATTCCCTTTATATTCGACGAGAAGCCAGTCGTGACCTTCATACTGAGCAGGTATTCAAAGAAGATTTCTTTCTCTTCTTTCGTAAGAGTGTAGCTGGCAGGACCTTTATACTGCTTCGGAGGCATGCCGTATTTTCGTGCAAACGTTGCAGGTCCTCCCGTGCCTCAGGTGTATCTTTTGTCTTCCCATACACGCCCAAGAAGCCTAGCAGGTTCACGCAAAGGTTCTTCGTCACGTGCATCACGTCGATTGAGGAGCGGACCTCTAGGTCTTTCCAGTAGGGTAGGTCCCAAAATATAGATTTCTTCTTCCACATGGGTGCGTGTCCCTCAGCATCATTCGGAACAGCTAGTCCACCGGGACCCTTTCCAAAGATTACGTAGTGTAAATCATTGACCATAGCAAGCACGTGATCACCGGTGCGCATGGCGGGCTTCTTCCGGTGATCTGCCTCGCCTTTGAAATGCTTGCCTTTCTTTCGACATTGATGGTTGGTCGGAAGAAATCGACGATGGCCCAGGTACACATTCTTCCTGCATTTGTCCAGGTATATACTTTCAGTGTCATCTAAACAGTGCGTGCATGCATGGTATCCTTTGTTTGTCTGCCCTGAAAGGTTACTGAGAGCGGGCCAATCGTTGATGGTCACGAACAGCAATGCCTTAAGGTTAAATTCCTCCTGTCTGTGCTCATCCCATGTACGTACACCATTTCCATTCCACAGCTGTAAAAGTTCTTCAACTAATGGCCTTAGGTACACATCAATTTCGTTGCCGGGTTTCTTAGGGCCTTGGATGAGAACTGGCATCATAATGAACTTCCGCTTCATGCACATCCAAGGAGGAAGGTTATACATACATAGAGTCATGGGCCAGGTGCTGTGATTGCTGCTCTGCTCCCCGAAAGGATTAATGCCATCCGCGCTTAAAGCAAACCATACATTCCTTGGGTCCTTTGCAAACTCATCCCAGTACTTTCTCTCGATTTTTCTCCACTGCGACCCATCAGCGGGTGCTCTCAACTTCCCATCTTTCTTTCGGTTCTCACTATGCCATCGCATCAACTTGGCATGCTCTTCGTTTCTGAACAGACGTTTCAACCGTGGTATTATAGGAGCATACCACATCACCTTCGCAGGAACCCTCTTCCTGGGGGGCTCGCCGTCAACATCACCAGGGTCATCTCGTCTGATCTTATACCGCAATGCACCGCATACCGGGCATGCGTTCAGATCCTTGTATGCACCGCGGTAGAGGATGCAGTCATTAGGGCATACATGTATCTTCTCCACCTCCAATCCTAGAGGGCATACGACCTTCTTTGTTGCATATGTACTGTCGGGCAATTCGTTATCCTTTGGAAGCTTCTTCTTCAATATTTTCAGTAGCTTCTCAAATCCTTTGTCAGCCACAGCATTCTCTGCCTTCCACTGCAGCAATTCCAGTACGGTACCGAGCTTTGTGTTGCCATCTTCGCAATTGGGGTATAACCCTTTTTTGTGATCCTCTAACATGCGATCGAACTTTAGCTTCTCCTTTTGACTTTCGCATTGCGTCCTTGCATCAACAATGACCCGGCGGAGATCATCATCATCGGGCACATCGTCTGGTTCCTCTTGATCTTCAGCAGCTTCACCCGTTGCAGCATCATTGGGCACATCGTCTGGTTCCTCTTGATCTTCACCGCCCCCCCCCCCCGTTGCAGCATCACCGTATTCAGGGGGCACATAGTTTTCATCGTACTCTTCTTCTTCGCCGTCTTCCATCATAACCCCTATTTCTCCGTGCCTCGTCCAAACATTATAGTGTGGCATGAAACCCTTGTAAAGCAGGTGGGAGTGAAGGATTTTCCGGTTAGAGTAAGACCTCGTATTCCCACATTCAGTGCATGGACAACACATAAAACCATTCTGCTTGTTTGCCTCAGCCGCATCGAGAAACTCATGCACGCCCTTAATGTACTCGCGGGTGTGTCTGTCACCATACATCCATTGCCGGTTCATCTACGTGCATTATATATAATTAAGTGTCCAAATTAATAGAAGTTCATCATCACATTAAAACCAAAGTGCATACATAGTTCTCATCTAACAACATATAGCTCTCCAGAGCATCTAATTAATTAAACCATACATTGAAACTATGTAAAACATTTCAATGCGAAAACAAATGCGATCATAATCGCAACCAAGGTAACAATTGATCCAACGGCATAATGATACAAAGCCTCGGTACGAATGGCATATTTTCTAATCTTTCTAATCTTCAAGCACATTGCATCCATCTTGATCTTGTGATCATCGACGACATCCGCAACATGCAACTCCAATATCATCTTCTCCTCCTTAATTTTTTTTATTTTTTCCTTCAACAAATTGTTTTCTTCTTCAACTCAATTTAACCTCTCGACAATAGGGTCGGTTGGCATTTCCGATTCACATACATCCTACATAAATAAAATCTATGTCACGTTGGTCGGCATAATTTTTATAAACAATAAATGAAGCAATAGTTATAAAGATAATATATATACCACATCCGAATCATAGACAGGACGAGGGCCGACGAGGGCGGATACCAAAACCATCGCACTATATAAGATGCAATAATAAAAGTAAGAAAATAATACAAGTATCTATGTAAACATACAAGTAAGAATATTTTTCCTTTCAGAAAGAAGATAAAACAAGAGGCTCACCACGGTGGTGCCGGCGATGAGCTCGGCGCGGGTGATCGACGGCGGTGAAGACGGGGACGGGGCGTGACGGACCGCTAAACCTAGACAAATATTATGGAAAATGGAGCTTGGAGGTCGAGCTTGGAGAGGAGAAAGCTTAAGTAGTGTGGCTCGGGCATTCCATCGAACACCTTGGGTGCATAGGAGGTGAGCTAGAGCACCACCAAGCCCTCTCCCCCTCGGCCAGAGAAAAACAGAGCACTGGGGTGCTCTGCTCGCGAGCGAGGGGTATATATAGGCACCTCATTGGTCCCGGTTGGTGACATGAGCCGGGACTAAAGGGGAGCCTTTGGTCCCGGTTCAAGCCACCAACCGGGACCAATGGTGGTGGGCCAGGAGCGAGGCCCATTGGTCCGGGTTCATCCCACCAACCGGGACCAAAAGGTCCAGATGAACCGGGACCAATGACCCACGTGGCCCGGCCGGCCCCCTGGGCTCACGAACCGGGACCAATGCCCACATTGGTCCCGGTTCTGGACTGAACCGGGACTAATGGGCTGACCCGGCCTGGACCAAAGCCCTGTTTTCTACTAGTGCTTCCACCACGGTTAGATTGTCCATTTGGATCAATATTGAGCTGCAGCCAACTGTATTGGCTAGTTTCAAGCCCTCAACAAGAGCGGCCGCTTCAACCGACTCCACATCCGCTACATGCTCAAGCCTTGTTGTGGTAGCCGCTACAAACAGGCCGCTACTATCCCGAATGATCGCACCACACGCACATGTATTGTAATCGCGATCGAACATGGTAGCTCACGAGCTAGCTCAGTTTGGACGTGTTGATCCACCAAATATGAGCATTCAGGTTCCGCTATTGGTTATTGACCAGAGATGTGTCTTAGTCATGTCTACATAGTTCTCGAACCCGTAGGGTCCGCACGCTTAACGTTCGATAACGATTTGTATTATGAGTTATGTGTTTGGATGATCGAAGTTTGTTCGGAGTCCCGGATTAGATCATAGACATGGCGAGGAGTCTCGAAATGGTCGAGAGGTAAAGATTGATATATTGGAAGGTTATATACGGACACCGGAATGGTTCCAAAGAAGATCAGGGATTTTTCGGAGTACAGGGAGGTTACCGGAACCCCCCAGGAAAGTTAATGGACCTATTGGGCCATAGAGGAGAGAGGGAGGTGAACGAAATATGCCCTAGAGGCAATAATAATGTTATTATATATTTCCTTATATCATGATAAATGTTTATTATTCATGCTAGAATTGTATTAACCGGAAACTTAGTACATGTGTGAATACATAGACAAACAGAGTGTCACTAGTATGCCTCTACTTGACTAGCTCGTTGAATCAAAAATGGTTAAAGTTTCCTAGCCATAGACATGAGTTGTCTTTTGATTAACGGGATCACATCATTAGAGAATGATGTGATTGACTTGACCCATTCCGTTAGCTTAGCACTTGATCATTTTAGTTTATTGCTATTGCTTTCTTCATGACTTATACATGTTCCTATGACTATGAGATTATGCAACTCCCGATTACCAGAGGAACACTTTGTGTGCTACCAAATGTCACAACGTACCTGGGTGATTATAAAGGTGTTCTACAGGTTTCTCCGATGATACTTGTTGAGTTGGCATAGATCGAGATTAGGATTTGTCACTCCGATTGTCGGAGAGGTATCTCTGGGCCCTCTCGGTAATGCACATCACTATAAGCTTTGCAAGCAATGCAACTAATGAGTTAGTTGTGAGATAGTGCATTACGGAACGAGTAAAGAGACTTGCCGGTAACGAGATTGAACTAGGTATTGAGATACCGACAATCGAATCTCGGGCAAGTAACATACCGATGACAAAGGGAACAACGTATGTTGTTATGCGGTTTGACTGATAAAGATCTTTGTAGAATATGTAGGATCCAATATGAACATCCAGATTCCGCTATTGGTTATTGACCGAAGACGTGCCTCGGTCATGTCTACATAGTTCTTGAACCCGTAGGGTCCGCACGCTTAAAGTTCGGTGAAGATTGGTATTATGAGTTTATGTGATTTGATCTACCGAAAGTAGTTCGGAGTCCCTGATGAGACCGGGGACATGACGAGGAGTCTCGAAATGTTCGAGAGTAAAGATCGATATATTGGACAACTATATTCGGACATCGGAAAGGTTCCGAATAATTCGGGTATTTTTCGAAGTACCGGAGAGTTACGGGAATACGGGAAAGAAGTATTGGGCCTCATGGGCCAAGTGGTGGAAGAGAGGAGGCAGGGCGCGCGCCCCCCCTAGCCCAAACCGAATTGGACTAGGGGGCGGCCCCCCTTTCCTCCCTCTCCTTCCTTCTCCCCTTCCTCCTTCCTTTCCTCCTCCTAGTAGGAGTAGGAAAGGGGAGTCCTACTACTAGGAGGAGAACTCCTTCTCCTGGCGCGCCCTAGGAGGGCCGGCCGGCCTCCCCCCTTACTCCTTTATATACGGGGGCAGGGGGGTGTTGGGGAACGTAATAATTTTAAAAAAAATTCTACGCACACACGCAAGATCATGGTGATGCATACGAGGGTGTAAGATTTTTCTTAATTATGTTATTCTGTTTAAAATATATTTTCAGTCCTACTCTAGAATCAGCAGCTCTACACCATTGTTTGGTAAATTTTCTCGGTGAATTATGTAGTATGGGGAAGGCAGGCGGCTAGCACGGATTCTTTGCTTGAGAGCTGGACAAGCTACCGACTTAGCATCCAAAATCATGGTAATTATCTTGACCTCTGTGTGTGCGTACTTGTCAAGTTCTCACCAACTGTTTCTTTTCTCTTCCTAAAAAAGGCTTATGCAGGATTGAGATCTCACCAGCCAAGTGAAATTTCACTGGAAACGGTAGAGCAGGTAACTTCTTTAGAGTTTCATCGGGATGTTTGGATCACTTTTTTGAATAATTGATATACTGTGTGTCCCCCCAATACAGACCATTCGAACGTATGTCTCCACATTTGTTAAGATCGCCGATGACACATGGCACAAGAAGGCTGACCAGGAAACTATCATTTCATTTCTCAGAGCTCTTGGAGGGTTGGCTGCAATTAGCCACATCTTGTTCGAAGATGCTTTGTCCGCAGCTAATAACATTGAAGGCAGTTCCTTAGAGTACATCCCAAACCCGGACGTAGGGGCATATAATCGCATATTCCAGCGGAAGATGACACAGTTGGAAGGTGAAATTAGGAGTTCTTCGCCAGTCAAAGCACGTGAGGTATATACATACACCCTTCGGTCCTTTTTAGTTTGCATATAAATTTTGTCCGAAGTTAAAGTATCTCTACTTTGATTAAATTTATAGAAAAAAGTATCAACATTCATAGTGCCAAATCAATATTGTTAGATTCAGGGCCATCTCCGGGAATTTGGAGCCCCAGTGCGAAAAGCAAAATAAAACCCTAAAATATGAAAAAAAAACATATAACTTCAAATATATAGTCTGACCCTTTTTACTGCAGGGCAATGAGTTATCACAAGAAATTATGCTACTGCACATTGACAGTAAGCTAGCTACAGAAGAGCGGAAATATCAAAAAAAATAAATCTAAAACCTAACGATTGATCACATAGAGAAGAAAATACAAATACAGACCTGAAGTTATAGTATGTGCGTTGATAAAAAAATCAGTTGATCTCCTAGACCTAGTATATGCGTGGATCACAAAATTCACAATTAATTGCTCTCCTGGATATGGTGTATAGTTGACCAAACTTGCTTTCAAAATACTCCCTGCGTTCTTAAATATTTGTCTTTTTAAAGATTTTAAATGAAATACCATATACGGATGTATATAGACATATTTAAAGTGTAGATTCATTTATTTTGCTTCGTATGTAGTAATTTGTTGATATCTCTAGAAAGACAAATATTTAGAAACGAAGAGAGTATAATACTACGAATCTAATTAGGACTCAAGAATTTTGTATGGACTCCATAGATGAGAAGGCGGAGAGCTTCTGGCCAGCCCAATCGATCGGCTCAACGCGTGCCGCGAGTGCGAGTGCGAGTGCGCGAAGGCTCCAAACGCTGGAGGCTCTCGAACACACGGACGAACACCAGATTGGGCAGATGAAAGGGCAGAGGCAGGGCAGGCGGCACGCCGCACAGATGAAGCGGGGATTAGGAGAATACTTCCACGCCGTGAAGATTCAGGGATGGGCGAGTTGTGGACAAACAACCGAACACGGGCAACCTATTTTCGGGCCTGCTAATGACTTCGGGGGCTCACTTTTTTGGGGACCATGTGCCGTCGCGCCGGTTGCACATGCCTGTGGACGGCCTGATTAGATTCATTATGAAATGTAGTTTCATGGTATTTGATATTATAGATGTTGATATTTTTCATATAAATTTGATCAAACTTTGTAAAATTTGACTTGACATAAATCTAATATACGAAGTAAAAAGGACCGGAGGAAATATATACCTCCTTTGTTTCACTCCGCATGCTCATATTGATCGGTAGATCCTTAATTTTCTTGCAGATTCTGGTGTCTACACTACATGAAGCAATGATGCATGCTGATCTGTTTGTATTCGCTCAAACTATGGGTCGCAAGAAGGCACTAGCCCACGTGGTCCTGGGTAAATTTATCTCCTTTGGCTAATCTTTCTCGGTTTCTTTTTCATATTGAAATGATTTATTTTCATGTTATCAAGTTAGACAACTAAAGCAAATCCTAGATTGTTATCTCTAGTTATGATCATTGTTGAGGAAATCGTTAACTGGTAGTTGCTCGGTCGGCTGGTGAGTAAGAGATTAATAGGCTAATCGGCCATTTAATCAATTAATCGGACGATTTATCAGGTTCTCGGCTACTCGGGAACCCTATGAGTAGGGATTAATTGGCAAGTTAACTGGTTAATCGGATGAATTCTTGAACAGGGATTATGACAATGCACTAAAAAAAATTATGACGTTCTACACTACAGAAAACAACAATAAGTTATGCAATGTTGGCCCGAACAATAAGGAGCATGACACCTTCAGCGGAGACCGGCCCTTGATCTGATCGTAGTGGTCGATCTGACGTGTTGATGGAGGCACCTCGCAGATGCTTTGCATCAAATGTGCATTCCATCAACCTTTTTTCTGATAAAGGAAGTTTCTGTTTACCCATAATATACCCATCAACTTTATATATGAATCGAATAATAAGTTTAAATATGTTTTAGTGTACTATATATATTGTATATGGTATATGCTAGGTCTCAGTCGATAAAGAATTCTTAAGCCTCAGTCGATTGAATTTTTTTATGCCCAGTTACTGATTAGCATCACTAAAATTAAAATTAGCATGATTTGATTTTTAGTGATAATTATATTGTATTATTGTCTTTTTTGCCTACTGCGCATGCTGCCTCTGTTTTGTTTTGCTTTTTTCTTAGAACACTGTTTTGTTTTGCTGAGTCGCACGTAGTAGGCCTGTAAGGGCCTTTTGTTTTGTATAGGGCTTGAAAGTAAAAAGTATTTTTCTTTTTCATTTTTATTTCTTTTAAATGAATATATGTAAAAATGAAACTTAGAATTATAAAAAAATAGCGCAATTAAAAAATTAATAGCTTTAAAAAAATCATGACAATGACAAAATGATCCTGCATTTCAGAAAAATGCATGTCAATTTTTTTTGAAAAATGTGTACACAGTGTAAAACAAACTTATGCGTAATATAATAAAATGTTTCATACCATTAAAAAAATGTAGATAACATTTCAAAGAAATGTTTCCACGTTTCAAGAAAATGTTTGTGACATTTAAAAAATATTTATATGATGTAAAATATGCTTGATTAGTTTAAAAGTATCTTTTTACCATACAAATATGTTCAGTACCTATTTGAAGAAGTGTTGACGATGTATTAAAAAAGTATTCAAAACATATATTAAAAGAAAAAATGTACATCATGTATTTTAAAAATGTTCAACGTGTATCAAAATAATATTTCACGTTGATGTCTTGAACTCTTAAATTTATTCAAAAATAATTAAACCATGAATATGATTTTGTTTAACAAAGTATAAACAAAACATAAGCACACCTAAATAAATGTAGATAGCTGTCAAAAAAATGTTTATGACAATAAAAATGCTGCATTTAAAAAACTGTGTGTGAAAATTTGAAAAAATGTGCATGGCACCTCCATACAAAAGTATAAGACGTTTTTTGTTAAAAAAGTCTTATATTTTTGTATGGAGATAGTATAATGTAAAAGAATGTTTGCGTAATAAGAAAAAAATGTGCATACCATAAAAAATGTATGTGACGTTTTAAATAAATATTCTCGCATTTAAAAATAGTGTGACATTTAAAAAACTATCTAAACAATGTAAATTATGTTCCTGTGTTTTTTTAATATTACCATAAAAAAGTTGAATGTTTATTTGTAAAATGTTGACCAGGTATTAAAAAAGTAACTGAAACATGTATTAAAAAAATGTAAATAGTGTATTTGAAAAATATACAACATGTATCAAAAGAACATTTCAGATGTAGACTCAAAAGTTATATTGTGTGCTGAAAAAAGTAGTGATGCGTTGAACAAAAAGCAACCGGTGTAAACCGACAATGAAACATAGAAAAAAAATGAAGAAACTGATAAAATCCAAAAGAGAAAAAAAAAAGAAAAATGAAAATCAAAAGCGAAGAAAACCACTGCAAAAAGTTGAAACAGCAAAACCTGGAAGAAAACAAAGAAAAATGAAGAAAACTAAGAACAGAAACAAAGAAAAGCGAAGGAAGAAAGAAAAGCAAAAAAACAGTGAAAACCGAGAAAGAAACGTAGGAAAACTATGGAAGAAAAGAAAAGAAAAGAAAAGAAAAGGAGTAAACGTGTGGAAGAAACAAAGAAAACCATTGAAAAAATAAAGGAAAATAAAAAACCAAAGAAACCAGGTGAAGAGAAAGAGAAAACCAAAAAAACAAAAGAACCAAAAAACAAAGATAACTAGAAGCTGGACCGAACGAGCATTAATGGATCGGCCAATTTGCACGGTCATTGCGGGGCACTGCGGGCGATGGTAGCTATCATCTCTCTATAAGTGGTTGTTTGGATAAATGAAATTAACGTCTAGTTTTAACAAAACATGTTTTAGTTGGATTTTTTGGAAAACTAGTTTTACTAACAATTCGGTTAGAAACAAGCATACACAAAACCTTGTTTGGATGATAAAACAGGCTTGCGCAAGGGGGCTGCACCGTTGACGTCTTGTTCTCGCATGTCCATCTGAAATTCTGAATGCCTGGGTCCATCATTTGCTCGCGGCAAGATAAGAGTAGCTATGCAGCTGGCCGGTTTGGGCGACATCAACGCCGGGATGGTTCTTTCTGCAGCGGTGAAGGTGAGAACTGATGGAGATGCAACGTTGTGGCCTCGAGATTCAAGTACTAAAACCAATCTGGATGCTCCCGAACGTGAATCGTTCGCTAAAAAATGCACTTGTGCGAAAGTAATGAGAATGACCAATCATTGAAGAACAACAACTAGCGTACAAGGTGGCCGCACTAAAACTTAAGATCAGATTGGTAAGAGACCGCCATCAGCGAGGAAGACAAGGGAGGACTGCGTCCTTGGGAAGAACCCGTGGTCGTCTGTGATGGCGACAGCCGCCGGCAACGCGGGATGAGTGCTCACCGGGGAACGACCAGTCCGACGATGGCGACGGCCGCGTCGAGGAACGTGAGATTAGTTGTCGCTAGAGAAGGGCCAGTCGTCGACGGTGACGGCAGCGGCCGGCGGCGGCGCGGAAGGAGTGGTCGCCGGCGATGGCCACGGGCAAGGCGGAATGAGTTGTTGCGATGGCGATGGCAACGTGCATGCCGGCTGGGCTATATGCAGGTCGCGGGCTGCGGATGATAAATTGGTTTATAGAAAAACGTCTAATCGTCATTTTTCCATAAACTCGGTTTTTCAGTTTTATGAAAGCTAAGATTTACTTATCCATGAATTTGTTACGTCAACCAAACAGAGTTTTAGTTTGTTGTAATCGAAAACGTATGTACACCAAACTGATTTAGTAAAATCCCTGTATCCAAACAACCCCTAAGGGAGATATAGCTCCTGCGGAGTGCCATTCGAATCCTATTACCAATGGTTGGCGTGCTGAATAAGGTAAGGGAACACAAGACCTCCCACTGGTTGGCGCGTGCTGATAGCCATCAAAATTTAAGGGAGTTAGTTACCAGTAGGGAGCTCTAAACATGAAGAACTAACGGTAACGACAGTTCCGAACATTTTCTCTAACTTCAAAGATGGATTTTTTTTTGGAAAAAGTGCATTTTTTGAAATGCAAATATTTTTCAAATTTGTGAAGATTTTTTATAATACACTTGAATATTTTTCAGAAATAGCGAACAGTTTTGAATCTGTGAATCTTTTTAAACTCCAAACAAATTCAAAAACAATAACTTTCTTTAAGTCCGAACAATTCTTTGAAGGGAATTTTTTGAAACTAGGAACATGTTTTGAAACTCCAAGCAAAATTGGAAAATGAAAGAATTTTTCAAAAACAAGTTTTTTTTGAAATTGTGACATGTTTTATGAAATCATGAACATTTTTCAAAATCATGGTTTTTTAAAAATAAAAGAAAAGGAAAAGGAAAACGAGAAGCAGAAAAAATAAAAAAATGTAAAAGAAAAAGTACACCATGAAAACCAGTAAATGAGGACAACAAAAAACTGAAAAACCGAAGAAGAAAAAAGTAAACAGGCCAGCCCACTAGTTTCTCCCCTGTGCAATGCGACGGCAGTTTGCCGCAATAAGAGCCAAATAGGTAAATGCGAAGAGTAAGACTATATCTGTACACAGCGCACATCCTGATCCGTTCCTTAGGTTCCTACTAACACAGATGCCCGCGCGTTACAGCGGGGGAAACATACTCTTGCACAACCCTAGCGAGCCATCTGTGTTGCCACTTCTCTTATTTGTCACCATTGTCAACGGTGGTCACGTGTCTATCTATTTACAACAAAAGTGATCAGTCCCTAGGCGGTGAGTTAAATCATCACATGTAGACACACTACCATGTCGATCACACGAGCCCCTCCTTGCACTAACTTGTAATTTCTTGTGTGTTGCAACCGTCGCATTCATCTTCAGGTGGTGCATTCCATTATTGACCACACACAATAATAATTCTTAATGCAAACTAAGTTAAGGTGTGAGGTTATCAACTTCTTGACCGAACATAAGCTGCATACACTTCACCATCGCCACCATGCACCTTCTTCATCACTAACCTGAACTTGGGCATGTTTCCTGCAGCGAAATATGTCGTGTTCTTCCGCCATGGCCATCGAACCATACTTAAAAAACGAACATGTGAGTATCCCTAACTTATTAACCTGATGTCAACACTGTTTCCCCAGCATTGTATTTTTGGTCTTTTTGCAACAGGCTCTCACATACATAGGAATCATTATGATTACATGATGATACTCCATGACATAGCAATGTGAGAGTAAACTTATTCTTCTAAGAGCAACTATAGCAGACCCCGCAAAACACGCAGACCCGCAAAATTCCGGCGAGTATGCGGGATAGGCCCAATTTTCCGGCCAGAACAGAGCCCGCATACTCGCCCGGCCCGCAAATTTTTTTGCCGCGGCCCGCAAACCGCACGCCCCAACCGATATATCTGCGGTTCCGTGGCTCATTTGCGGGTCCAAACCCTATCCCCCCCTCGCCGTCGAGCCACGCGGTTCCCCTTCCCCTTCTCCACATTTCTCGCCGCCGGCGACCACCAGCCCCGCCTCCAGCCGCCATGTGGGGCCGAATGTGGAGCTCCGAACGCGGCTCCGGCAGCAGATCCGGCGGCGGAAGGAACCAGGAGCGCGAGCAGCGCGTCCGGTCAGACGGCGCGAGGAAGCGCGGGGCCCGGAAGTGGACCAACAGCGGCCTGTCGTCGCCGGCGAGCTTCGAGCGGAGCGAGACGAAGGAGTACGACCGCTGGCCCGCGTCCTTCTCCTCCGCGAGGTCTTCGTACGCCGGGAGCTCCTCCTCCTCCGGCACGGGCCTTCTCCCCGTGAAGAGGGAGTGGTCGGAGGACGAGGAGGAGCTGAAGGAGCTGGACGAGTTCGCCTTCGTCCCCATGAAGGAGGAGCCCGAGGAGTCTGTTGGGGAACGCAATAATCAAAAAAATCCTACGCACACACAAGATCCATCTAGGTGATGCATAGCAACGAGAGGGGAGAGAGTTGTCCAAGTACCCTCGTAGAGTGTAAGCGGAAGCGTTATGACAACACGGTTGATGTAGTTTCCCACGAACTCTAGATCCAGCTGAGGTATGACAACGAGAGGGGAGAGAGTTGTCCGACCGATCCTAGCACCGAAGGTACGGCACCTCCGCAATCTGCACACGTTCAGCTCGGTGACGTCCCACGAACTCTAGATCCAGCTGAGGTTGAGGGAGAGTTTCGTCAGCACGGCTAAACAATCAACTTGTGTGTCTATGGGGTGCCCCTCTCCCCCGTATATAAAGGAGTGGAGGAGGGGAGGGCCGGCCTCTATGGCGCGCCCCAAGGGGGGATTCCTACTCCTACTAGGAGTAGGTTTCCCCCTTTTCCTAGTCCAACTAGGAGGGGGAAGGAAGGGAAGAGGAAGAGGAAGGAAAGGGGGCGGGCCCCCTCCCCAATTCGGATTGGGCCTTGGGAGGGTGCGCCCCACCACTTGGCCGCCGCCTCCTCTCTTCCTCATGGCCCATCAAGGCCCATTAACTCCCCGGGGGGGTTCTGGTAACCCCCCGGTACTCGGGTATATGCCCGAAACCATTCTGGTGTCCAAACATAACCTTCCAATGTATCAATCTTCATGTCTTGACCATTTTGAGACTCCTCGTCATGTCCGTGATCACATCCGGGACTCCAAACTACCTTTGGTACATCAAAACACATAAACTCATAATACTGATCGTCATCGAACGTTAAGCGTGCAAACCCTACGGGTTCGAGAACTATGTAGACATGACCGAGACTCATCTCCGGCCAATAAGCAATAGTGGAACCTGGATGCTCATATTGGTTCCTACATATTCTACGAACATCTTTATCGGTCAAACCGCATAACAACATACGTTGTTCCCTTTGTCATCGGTATGTTACTTGCCCGAGATTCGATCGTCGGTATCTCAATACCTAGTTCAATCTCGTTATCGGCAAGTCTTTTTACTCGTTCCATAATACAACATCCCGTAACTAACTCATTAGTCACATTGCTTGCAAGGCTTATAGTGATGTGCATTACCGAGAGGGCCCAGAGATACCTCTCCGATACACGGAGTGACAAATACTAATCTCGATCTATGCCAACTCAAAAAACACCATCGGAGACACCTGTAGAGCATCTATATAGTCACCCAGTTACGTTGTGACGTTTGATAGCACACTAAGTGTTCCTCCAGTATTCGGGAGTTGCATAATCTCATACTCATAGGAACATGTATAAGTTATGGAGAAAGCAATAGCAGTAAACTAAACGATCAAAAGTGCTAAGCTAACGGATGGGTCAAGTCAATCACATCATTCTCTAATGATGTGATCCCGTTCATCAAATGACAACTCTTGTCCATGGCTAGGAAACTTAACCATCTTTGATTAACGAGCTAGTCAAGTAGAGGCATACTAGTGACACTCATTTTGTCTATGTATTCACACACGTACTAAGTTTCCGGTTAATACAATTCTAGCATGAATAATAAACATTTATCATGATATAAGGAAATATAAATAACAACTTTATTATTGCCTCTATGGCATATTTCCTTCAGTCTCCCACTTGCACTAGAGTCAATAATCTAGATTACATAGTAATGATTCTAACACCTATGGAGTGCTGGTGCTGATCATGTTTTGCTCGTGAGAGAGGCTTAGTCAACGGGTCTGCAACATTCAGATCCGTATGTATCTTGCAAATATCTATATCAACCTCCTTGACTTGATCGCGGATGGAATTGAAGCGTCTTTTGATGTGCTTGGTTCTCTTGTGAAATCTGGATTCCTTTGCCAAGGCAATTGCACCAGTGTTGTCACAAAAGATTTTCATTGGACCCGATGCCCTAGAGGCAATAATAAAAGCATTATTATTATATTTCCTTGTTCATGATAATTGTCTTTATTCATGCTATAATTGTATTATCCGGAAATCGTAATACATGTGTGAATAATAGACACCAACATGTCCCTAGTAAGCCTCTAGTTGACTAGCTCGTTGATCAACAGATAGTCATGGTTTCCTGACTATGGACATTAGATGTCATTGATAACGAGATCACATCATTAGGAGAATGATGTGATGGACAAGACCCAATCCTAAACATAGCATAAGATCGTATAGTTCGTTTGCTAGAGTTTTTCCAATGTCAAGTATCTTTTCCTTAGACCATGAGATCGTGTAACTCCCGGATACCGTAGGAGTGCTTTGGGTATACCAAACGTCACAACGTAACTGGATGACTATAAAGGTATACTACGGGTATCTCCAAAAGTGTCTGTTGGGTTGACATGGATCAAGACTGGGATTTGTCACTCCGTATGACGGAGAGGTATCACTGGGCCCACTCGGTAATGCATCATCATAATGAGCTCAAAGTGACCAAGTGTATGGTCACGGGATCATGCATTACGTTATGAGTAAAGTGACTTGCCAGTAACGAGATTGAACGAGGTATTGGGATACCGACGATCGAATCTCGGGCAAGTAGCATACCGATTGACAAAGGGAATTGTATATGGGGTTACGTGAATCCTCGACATCGTGGTTCATCCGATGAGATCATCGAGGAGCATGTGGGAGCCAACATGGGTATCCAGATCCCGCTGTTGGTTATTGACCGGAGAGCGATCTCGGTCATGTCTACATGTCTCCCGAACCCGTAGGGTCTACACACTTAAGGTTCGGTGACGCTAGGGTTGTAGGGATATGTATATGCAGTAACCCGAATATTGTTCGGAGTCCCGGATGAGATCCCGGACGTCATGAGGAGTTTCGGAATGGTCCGGAGGTAAAGAATTATATATAGGAAGTGCTATTTCGGCCATTGGGACAAGTTTTGGGGTCACCGGTATTGTACCGGGACCACCGGAAGGGTCCCGGGGGTCCACCGGGTGGGGCCACCTGACCCGGGGGGGCACATGGGCTGTAGGGGATGCGCCTTGGCCTATATGGGCCAAGGGCACCAGCCCCAAGAGGCCCATGCGCCTAGGGTTCAAGAAGGGAAGAGTCCCAAAGGGGGAAGGCACCTCCTAGGTGCCTTGGGGAGGAGGGATTCCTCCCTTGGCCCCCCCCCCCCCCCCCCTAGGAGATTGGATCTCCTAGGGCCGGAGCCCCCCCTAGGGCCCCCTATATATAGTGGGGAGATGGAGGACTTCTCACCCCACGCCTTTGGTGCCTCCCTCTCCCTCTCCAACACATCCTCCTCCTCCATAGTGCTTGGCGAAGCCCTGCCGGAGTACTGCAGCTCCATCACCACCACGCCGTCGTGCTGCTGCTGGAGCCATCTTCCTCAACCTCTCCTTCCCCTTGCTGGATCAAGAAGTAGGAGACATCACGCTGACCGTACGTGTGTTGAACGCGGAGGTGCCGTCCGTTCGGCGCTAGGATCTCCGGTGATTTGGATCACGTCGAGTACGACTTCCTCATCCCCGTTCTTTGAACGCTTCCACGCGTGATCTACAAAGGTATGTAGATGCAATCCAATCACTCGTTGCTAGATGAACTCCTAGATGGATCTTGGTGAAACCGTAGGAAATTTTTTGTTTTCTGCAACGTTCCCCAACAGTGGCATCATGAGCTAGGTCTATGCGTAGTTCTCTTGCACGAGTAGAACACAATTTGTTGTGGGCGTGGATGTTGTCAACTTTCTTGCCGCTACTAGTCTTATCTTGCTTCAACGGTATTGTGGGATGAAGCGGCCCGGACCAACCTTACACGTACGCTTACGTGAGACCGGTTCCACCAACTAACATGCACAAGTTGCATAAGGTGGCTGGCGGGTGTCTGTCTCTCCCACTTTAGTTGGAGCGGATTCGATGAAAAGGGTCCTTATGAAGGGTAAATAGAAGTTGACAAATCACGTTGTGGCTTTCACGTAGGTAATAAAACGTTCTTGCTAGAACCCTATTTAAGCCACGTAAAACTTGCAACAACAATTAGAGGACGTCTAACTTGTTTTTGCAGCAAGTGCTTTGTGATATGATATGGCCAAAGTTGTGATGAATGATGAATGATATATATGTGATGTATGAGATGTTCATGCTATTGTAATAGGAATCACGACTTGCATGTCGATGAGTATGACAACCGGCAGGAGCCATAGGAGTTGTCTTTATTTTTTGTATGACCTGCGTGTCATTGAGAAACGCCATGTAAATTACTTTACTTTATTGCTAAACGCGTTAGCCATAGTAGTAGAAGTAATAGTTGGCGAGCAACTTCATGGAGACACGATGATGGAGATCATGATGATGGGGATCATGGTGTCATGCCGGTGACAAGATGATCATGGAGCCCCAAGATGGAGATCAAAGGAGCTATGTGATATTGGCCATATCATGTCACTATTATTATTTGATTGCATGTGATGTTTATCATGTTGTTGCATCTTGTTTGCTTAGAACGACGGTAGTAAATAAGATGATCCCTCATAATAATTTCAAGAAAGTGTTCCCCCTAACTGTGCACCATCGCGACAGTTCGTTGTTTCGAAGCACCACGTGATGATCGGGTGTTAGATTCCAACGTTCACATACAACGGGTGTAAGACAGATTTACACATGCAAACACTTAGGTTGACTTGATGAGCCTAGCATGTACAGACATGGCCTCAGAACACAGAAGACCGAAAGGTCGAGCATGAGTCGTATAGAAGATACGATCAACATGAAGATGTTCACCGATGTTGACTAGTCCGTCTCACGTGATGATCAGACACGGCCTAGTTAACTCGGATCATGTTATACTTAGATTACAGGAGGGATGTTTATCTAAGTGGGAGTTCAATGAATAATTTGATTAGATGAACTTAATTATCATGAACTTAGTCTAAAAATTTTACAATATGTCTTGTAGATCAAATGCCCAACGTAGTCCTCAACTTCAATGCGTTCCTAGAGAAAACCAAGCTGAAAGACGATGGCAGCAACTACACGGACTGGGTCCGGAACCTGAGGATCATCCTCATAGCTGCCAAGAAATATTATGTCCTACAAGCATCGCTGGGTGACGCACCTGTTCTCCCTGCAGAACAAGACGTTATGAACGCTTGGCAGGCACGTACCGATGACTACTCCCTCGTTCAGTGCGGCATGCTTTACAACTTAGAGCCGGGGCTCCAAAAGCGTTTTGAGAGACACGGAGCATATGAGATGTTCGAAGAGCTGAAAATGGTTTTCCAAGCTCATGCCCGGGTCGAGAGATATCAAGTCTCCGACAAGTTCTTCAGCTGTAAGATGGAGGAAAACAGTTCTGCCAATGAGCACATACTCACTATGTCTGGGTTGCATAACCGCTTGACTCAGCTGGGAGTTAATCTCCCGGATGACGCGGTCATTGACAGAATCCTTCAGTCGCTTCCACCGAGCTACAAGAGCTTTGTGATGAACTTCAATATGCAGGGGATGGAAAAGACCATTCCTGAAGTATTTGCAATGCTGAAATCAGCAGAGGTAGAAGTCAAAAAGGAACATCAAGTGTTGATGGTGAATAAAACCACTAAGTTCAAGAAAGGCAAGGGTAAGAAAACCTTCAAGAAGGACGGCAAGGGAGTTGCCGCGCCCGGCAAGCAAGCTGCCGGGAAGAAACCAAAGAATGGACCCAAGCCCGAAACTGAGTGCTTTCATTGCAAGGAAAGTGGTCACTGGAAGCGGAACTGCCCCAAGTACTTAGCGGACAAGAAGGCCGGCAAAACGAAAGGTATATGTGATATACATGTAATTGATGTGTACCTTACCAGTACTCGTAGTAGCTCCTGGGTATTTGATACCGGTGCAGTTGCTCACATTTGTAACTCAAAGCAGGAGCTGCGGAATAAGCGGAGACTGGCGAAGGACGAGGTGACGATGCGCGTCGGGAATGGTTCCAAGGTCAATGTGATCGCCGTCGGCACGCTACCTCTACATTTACCTTCGGGATTAGTTTTAAACCTTAATAATTGTTATTTAGTGCCAGCTTTGAGCATGAACATTGTATCAAGATCTCGTTTAATTCGAGATGGCTACTCATTTAAATCCAAGAATAATGGTTGTTCTATTTATATGAGAGATGTGTTTTATGGTCATGCTCCGATGGTGAATGGTTTATTCTTAATGAATCTCGAGCGTAATGCTACACATATTCATAGTGTGAATACCAAAAGATGTAAGATTGATAATGATAGTCCCACATACTTGTGGCACTGCCGCCTTGGTCACATAGGTGTCAAACGCATGAAGAAGCTCCATGCTGATGGACTTTTAGAGTCTCTTGATTACGAATCATTTGACACGTGGGAACCATGCCTCATGGGTAAAATGACCAAGACTCCGTTCTCAGGAACAATGGAGCGAGCAACCAACTTATTGGAAATCATACATACTGATGTGTGCGGTCCAATGAGTGTTGAGGCTCGCGGTGGCTATCGTTATGTTCTCACCCTCACTGATGACTTGAGTAGATATGGGTATGTCTACTTAATGAAACACAAGTCTGAGACCTTTGAAAAGTTCAAGGAATTTCAGAGTGAGGTTGAGAATCAACGTGACAGGAAAATCAAGTTCCTGCGTTCAGATCGTGGAGGAGAATACTTGAGTCATGAGTTTGGCACACACTTAAGAAAATGTGGAATAGTTTCATAGCTCACGCCGCCTGGAACACCTCAGCGTAATGGTGTGTCCGAACGTCGTAATCGCACTCTATTGGATATGGTGCGATCTATGATGTCTCTTGCCGATTTACCGCTATCTTTTTGGGGGTATGCTTTAGAGACTGTCGCATTCACTTTAAATAGGGCTCCGTCAAAATCCGTTGAGACGACACCGTATGAATTATGGTTTGGGAAGAAACCTAAGATGTCGTTTCTAAAAGTTTGGGGATGCGATGCTTATGTCAAGAAACTTCAACCTGAAAAGCTCGAACCCAAGCCGGAGAAATGCGTCTTCATAGGATACCCTAAAGAAACTATTGGGTATACCTTCTACCTCAGATCCGAAGGCAAGATCTTTGTTGCCAAGAATGGATCCTTTCTAGAGAAGGAGTTTCTCTCGAAAGAAGTAAGTGGGAGGAAAGTAGAACTTGATGAAGTATTACCTCTTGAACCGGAAAATGGCGCAACTCAAGAAAATGTTCCTGAGGTGCCTGCACCGACTAGAGAGGAAGTTAATGATGATGATCAAGATACTTCTGATCAAGCTCCTACTGAAATTCGTAGGTCCACAAGGACACGTTCCGCACCAGAGTGGTAGGGCGACCCTGTCTTGGAAATCATGTTGTTAGACAACGGTGAACCTTCGAACTATGAAGAAGCGATGGCGGGCCCGGATTCCGATAAATGGCTGGAAGCCATGAAATCCAAGATAGGATCCATGTATGAAAATGAAGTATGGACTTTGACTGACTTTCCCGTAGAGCGGAGATCCATAGAAAATAAATGGATCTTTAAGAAAAAGACAGACGCGGATGGTAATGTGACCATCTATAAAGCTCGGCTTGTCGCTAAGGGTTATCGACAAGTTCAAGGGGTTGACTACGATGAGACTTTCTCACCGGTAGCGAAGCTGAAGTCCGTCCGAATCATGTTAGCAATTGCTGCATTCTATGATTATGAAATATGGCAAATGGACGTCAAAACGGCATTCCTTAATGGTTTCCTTAAGGAAGAATTGTATATGATGCAGCCGGAAGGTTTTGTCGATCCTAAGTATGCTGACAAGGTGTGCAAGCTCCAACGCTTGATTTATGGGCTGGTGCAAGCATCTCAGAGTTGGAACATTCGCTTTGATGAGATGATCAAAGCGTTTGGGTTTACGCAGACTTATGGAGAAGCCTGTGTTTACAAGAAAGTGAGTGGGAGCTCTGTAGCATTTCTCATATTATATGTAGATGACATACTTTTGATGGGAAATGATATAGAACTCTTGGACATCATTAAGGCCTACTTGAATAAGAGTTTTTCAATGAAGGACCTTGGAGAAGCTGCATATATATTAGGCATCAAGATCTATAGAGATAGATCAAGACGCCTCATAGGTCTTTCACAAAGCACATACCTTGATAAGATATTGAAGAAGTTCAATATGGATCAGTCTAAGAAGGGGTTCTTGCCTGTGTTGCAAGGTGTGAAATTGAGCTCAGCTCAATGTCCGACCACGGTAGAAGATATAGAAGAGATGAGTGTCATCCCCTATGCCTCAGCCATAGGTTCTATTATGTATGCCATGATGTGTACCAGACCTGATGTAAACCTAGCCGTGAGTTTGGTAGGAAGGTACCAAAGTAATCCCGGCAAGGAACACTGGACAGCGGTCAAGAATATCCTGAAGTACCTGAAAAGGACTAAGGAAATGTTTCTCGTCTATGGAGGTGACGAAGAGCTCGTCGTAAAGGGTTACGTCGACGCCAGCTTCAACACAGATCTGGATGACTCTAAGTCACAAACCGGATACGTGTATATTTTGAATGGTGGGGCAGTAAGCTGGTGCAGTTGCAAGCAGAGCGTCGTGGCGGGATCTACATGTGAAGCGGAGTACATGGCAGCCTCGGAGGCAGCGCATGAAGCAATTTGGGTGAAGGAGTTCATCACCGACCTAGGAGTCATACCCAATGCGTCGGGGCCAATCAAACTCTTCTGTGACAACACTGGAGCTATTGCACTTGCCAAGGAGCCCAGGTTTCACAAGAAGACAAGGCACATCAAGCATCGCTTCAACTCCATTCGTGAAAATGTTCAAGATGGAGACATAGATATTTGTAAAGTACATACGGACCTGAATATAGAAGATCCGTTGACTAAACCTCTCCCTAGAGCAAAACATGATCAACACCAGAATTCCATGGGTGTTCGATTCATCACAATGTAACTAGATTATTGACACTAGTGCAAGTGGGAGACTGTTGGAAATATGCCCTAGAGGCAATAATAAAAGCATTATTATTATATTTCCTTGTTCATGATAATTGTCTTTATTCATGCTATAATTGTGTTATCCGGAAATCGTAATACATGTGTGAATAATAGACACCAACATGTCCCTAGTAAGCCTCTAGTTGACTAGCTCGTTGATCAACAGATAGTCATGGTTTCCTGACTATGGACATTAGATGTCATTGATAACGGGATCACATCATTAGGAGAATGATGTGATGGACAAGACCCAATCCTAAACATAGCATAAGATCGTATAGTTCGTTTGCTAGAGTTTTTCCAATGTCAAGTATCCTTTCCTTAGACCATGAGATCGTGTAACTCCCGGATACCGTAGGAGTGCTTTGGGTATACCAAACGTCACAACGTAACTGGGTGACTATAAAGGTATACTACGGGTATCTCCGAAAGTGTCTATTGGGTTGACATGGATCAAGACTGGGATTTGTCACTCCGTATGACAGAGAGGTATCACTGGGCCCACTCGGTAATGCATCATCATAATGAGCTCAAAGTGACCAAGTGTCTGGTCACGGGATCATGCATTACGTTACGAGTAAAGTTACTTGCCAGTAACGAGATTGAACGAGGTATTGGGATACCGACGATCAAATCTCGGGCAAGTAGCATACCGATTGACAAAGGGAATTGTATATGGGGTTACGTGAATCCTCGACATCGTGGTTCATCCGATGAGATCATCGAGGAGCATGTGGGAGCCAACATGGGTATCCAGATCCCGCTGTTGGTTATTGACCGGAGAGCGATCTCGGTCATGTCTACATGTCTCCCGAACCCGTAGGGTCTACACACTTAAGGTTCGGTGACGCTAGGGTTGTAGGGATATGTATATGCAGTAACCCGAATGTTGTTCGGAGTCCCGGATGAGATCCCGGACGTCACGAGGAGTTCCGGAATGGTCCGAAGGTAAAGAATTATATATAGGAAGTGCTATTTCGGCCATCGGGACAAGTTTTGGGGTCACCGGTATTGTACCGGGACCACCGGAAGGGTCCCGGGGGTCCACCAGGTGGGGCCACCTGACCCGGGGGGGCACATGGGCTGTAGGGGGTGCGCCTTGGCCTATATGGGCCAAGGGCACCAGCCCCAAGAGGCCCATGCGCCTAGGGTTCAAGAAGGGAAGAGTCCCAAAGGGGGAAGGCACCTCCTAGGTGCCTTGGGGAGGAGGGATTCCTCCCTTGGCCGCCCCCTCCCCCTAGGAGATTGGATCTCCTAGGGCCAGCGCCCCCCCTATCCCCCCCTATATATAGTGGGGAGATGGAGTATTTCTCACCCCACGCCTTTGGTGCCTCCCTCTCCCTCTCCAACACATCCTCCTCCTCCATAGTGCTTGGCGAAGCCCTGCCGGAGTACTGCAGCTCCATCACCACCACGCCGTCGTGCTGCTGCTGGAGCCATCTTCCTCAACCTCTCCTTCCCCTTGCTGGATCAAGAAGGAGGAGACGTCACGCTGACCGTACGTGTGTTGAACGCGGAGGTGCCGTCCGTTTGGCGCTAGGATCTCCGGTGATTTGGATCACGTCGAGTACGACTTCCTCATCCCCGTTCTTTGAACGCTTCCGCGCGTGATCTACAAAGGTATGTAGATGCAATCCAATCACTCGTTGCTAGATGAACTCCTAGATGGATCTTGGTGAAACCGTAGGAAATTTTTTGTTTTCTGCAACGTTCCCCAACAAGGTACACATCAATAACATGTATATCAAATATACCTTTCACTTTGCCATCCTTCTTATACGCCAAATACTTGTGGCAGTTCCGCTTCCAGTGACCAGTCCCTTTGTAGTAGAAGCACTCAGTCTTAGTCTTAGGTCAACACTCGGGCTTCTTCACTTGAGCAGCAACTTGCTTGCTGTTCTTTTTGAAGTTCCCCTTCTCCCCTTTTCCCTTCTTCTTGAAACTGGTGGTCTTGTTGACCATCAACACTTGATGCTCCTTCTTGATTTCTACCTCCGCAGCCTTTAGCATTGTGAAGAGTTCAGGAATTGTCTTATCCATCCCTTGCATATTATAGTTCATCACGAAGCTCTTGTAGCTTGGTGGCAGTGATTGAAGAACTCTGTCAATGACACTATCATCAGGAAGATTAACTCCCAGCTGAGTCAAGTAGTTGTGGTACCCAGACATTCTGAGTATATGTTCACTGACAAAACTATTCTCATCCATTTTGCAGCTGTAGAACTTATTGGATACTTCATATCTCTCAACCAGGCATTTGCTTGAAATATTAACTTCAACTCCTGGAACGTCGTTGAAGTCCCGGTTCTAAGCCGTAAAGCATGGCACACTGAACTATCGAGTAGTCATCAACACATGTCTGCCAGGCATTCACAATGTCTGTAGTTGCTGGTGCAGGTGGTACACCTAGCGGTGCTTCCAGGACGTAATTCTTCTAAGCAGCAATGAGGATAATCCTCAAGTTACGGACCCAGTCCATGTAATTGCTACCATCATCTTTCAACTTTGCTTTCTCAAGGAACACATTAAAATTCAACGGAACAACAGTACGGGCCATCTATCTACAATCAACATAGACAAGCAAGATACTATCAGGTACTAAGTTCATGATAAATTTAAGTTCAAATAATCATATTATTTAAGAACTCCCACTTAGATAGACATCCCTCTAATCCTCTAAGTGATCACGTGATCCATATCAACTAAACCATGTCCGATCATCACGTGAGATGGAGTAGTATCAACGGTGAACATCACTATGTTGATCATATCTACTATATGATTCACGCTCGACCTTTCGGTCTCCGTGTTCCGAGGCCATATCTGTTATATGCTAGGCTCGTCAAGTTTAAACTGAGTATTCCGCATGTGCAACTGTTTTGCACCCGTTGTATTTGAACGTAGAGCCTATCACACCCGATCATCACATGGTGTCTCAGCACGAAGAACTTTCACAACGGTGCATACTTAGGGAGAACACTTATACTTTGATAATTTAGTGAGGGATCATCTTATAATGCCACCGTCAATCAAAGCAAGATAAGATGCATAAAAGATAAACATCACATGCAATCAATATAAGTGATATGATATGGCCATCATCATCTTGTGCTTGTGATCTCCATCTCCGAAGCACCGTCATGATCACCATCGTCACCGGCACGACACCTTGATCTCCATCATAGCATCATTGTCGTCTCGCCAATCTTATGCTTCCACGACTATCGCTATCGCTTAGTGATAAAGTAAAGCATTACATTGCATACAATAAAGTGACAACCATATGGCTCCTGCCAGTTGCCGATAACTCGGTTACAAAACATGATCATCTCATACAATAAAATTTAGCATCATGTCTTGACCATATCACATCACAACATGCCCTGCAAAAACAAGTTAGACGTCATCTACTTTGTTGTTGCAAATTTTACGTGGCTGCTATGGGCTTAGCAAGAACCGTTCTTACCTACGCATCAAAACCACAACGATAGTTTGTCAAGTTGGTGCTGTTTTAACCTTCGCAAGGACCGGGCGTAGCCACAGTCGGTTCAAATAAGTTGGAGAAACTGACACCCGCCAGCCACCTGTGTGCAAAGCACGTCGGTAGAACCATAGACAGTCGGTTCAAAGATAGTTATGTTTCCTAGCCATAGACATGAGTTGTCATTTGATTAACGGGATCACACCATTAGGAGAATGATGTGATTGACTTGACCCATTCCGTTAGCTTAGCACCCGATCTATGGTTCTACCGACGTGCTTTGCACACAGGTGGCTGGTGGGTGTCAGTTTCTCCAACTTATTTGAACCGACTGTGGCTACGCCCGGTCCTTGCGAAGGTTAAAACAGCACCAACTTGACAAACTATCGTTGTGGTTTTGATGCGTAGGTAAGAACGGTTCTTGCTAAGCCCATAGCAGCCACGTAAAATTTGCAACAACAAAGTAGATGACGTCTAACTTTTTTTTGCAGGGCATATTGTGATGTGATATGGTCAAGACATGATGCTAAATTTTATTGTATGAGATGATCATGTTTTGTAACCGAGTTATCAGCAACTGGCAGGAGCCATATGGTTGTCACTTTATTGTATGCAATGTAATGCTTTACTTTATCACTAAGCGATAGCGATAGTCGTGGAAGCATAAGATTGGCGAGACGACAACGATGCTACGATGGAGATCAAGGTGTCGCGCCGGTGACGATGGTGATCATGATGGTGCTTCGGAGATGGAGATCACAAGCACAAGATGATGATGGCCATATCATATCACTTATATTGATTGCATGTGATGTTTATCTTTTATGCATCTTATCTTGCTTTGATTGACGGTAGCATTATAAGATGATCCCTCACTAAATTATCAAAGTATAAGTGTTCTCCCTAAGTATGCACCGTTGCGAAAGTTCTTCGTGCTGAGACACCACGTGATGATCGAGTGTGATAGGCTCTACGTTCAAATACAACGGGTGCAAAACAGTTGCACACGCGGAATACTCAGGTTAAACTTGACGAGCCTAGCATATAACAGATATGGCCTCCGAACACGGAGACCGAAAGGTCGAGCGTGAATCATATAGTAGATATGATCAACATAGTGATGTTCACCGTTGATACTACTCCATCTCACGTGATGATCGGACATGGTTTAGTTGATATGGATCACGTGATCACTTAGAGGATTAGAGGGATGTCTATCTAAGTGGGAGTTCTTAAATAATATGATTATTTGAACTTAAATTTATCATGAACTTAGTACCTGATAGTATCTTGCTTGTCTATGTTGATTGTAGATAGATGGCCCGTGTTGTTGTTCCGTTGAATTTTAATGCGTTCCTTGAGAAAGCAAAGTTGAAAGATGATGGTAGCAATTACATGGACTGGGTCCATAACTTGAGGATTATCCTCATTGCTGCTCAGAAGAATTACGTCCTGGAAGCACCGCTAGGTGTACCACCTGCACCAGCAACTACAAACATTGTGAATGCCTGGCAGACACGTGTTGATGACTACTCGATAGTTCAGTGTGCCATGCTTTACGACTTAGAACCGGGACTTCAACGACGTTTTGAACGTCATGGAGCATATGAGATGTTCCAGGAGTTGAAGTTAATATTTCAAAAGAATGCCCGGATTGAGACATATGAAGTCTCCAATAAGTTCTACAGCTACAAGATGGAGGAGAATAATTCTGTCAGTGAGCATATACTCAAGATGTCTGGGTACTGCAATCACTTGATTCAACTGGGAGTTAATCTTCTGGATGATAGCGTCATTGACAGAATTCTTCAATCACTGCCACCAAGCTACAAGAGCATCGTGATGAACTATAATATGCAAGGGATGGATAAGACAATTCCCGAGCTCTTCGCAATGCTAAAGGCAGTGGAGGTAGAAATCAAGAAGGAGCATCAAGTGTTGATGGTCAATAAGACCACCAGTTTCAAGAAAAAGGGCAAAGGGAAGAAGAAGGGGAACTTCAAGAAGAACAGCAAGCAAGTTGCTGCTCAGGAGAAGAAACCCAAGTCTGGACATAAGCCTAAGACTGAGTGCTTCTACTGCAAGCAGACTGGTCACTGGAAGCGGAACTGCCCCAAGTATTTGGCGGATAAGAAGAATGGTAAGGTGAATAAAGGTATATGTGATATACATGTTATTGATGTGTACCTTACTAATGCTCGCAGTAGCACCTGGGTATTTGATACTGGTTCTGTTGCTAATATTTGCAACTCGAAACAGGGGCTACGGATTAAGCGAAGATTGGCTAAGGACGAGGTGACGATGCGCGTGGGAAATGGTTCCAAAGTCGATGTGATCGCGGTCGGCACGCTACCTCTACATCTACCTTCGGGATTAGTATTAGACCTAAATAATTGTTATTTGGTGCCAGCGTTGAGCATGAACATTATATCTGGATCTTGTTTGATGCGAGACGGTTATTCATTTAAATCAAAGAATAATGGTTGTTATATTTATATGAGTAATATCTCTTATGGTCATGCACCCTTGAAGAGTGGTCTATTTTTGCTAAATCTCGATAGTGGTGATACACATATTCATAATATTGAAACCAAAAGATGCAGAGTTGATAATGATAGTGCAACTTATTTGTAGCACTGCCGTTTAGGTCATATCGGAGTAAAGCGCATGAAGAAACTCCATACTGATGGACTTTTGGAACCACTTGATTATGAATCACTTGGTACTTGTGAACCGTGCCTCATGGGCAAGATGACTAAAATGCCGTTCTCCGAAACTATGGAGAGAGCAACAGATTTGTTGGAGATCATACATACAAATGTATGTGGTCCGATGAATGTTGAGGCTCGTGGCGGATATCGTTATTTTCTCACCTTCACAGATGATTTAAGCAGATATGGGTATATCTACTTAATGAAACATAATTCTGAAAACATTTGAAAAGTTCAAAGAATTTCAGAGTGAAGTTGAAAATCATCGTAACAAGAAAATAAAGTTTCTACGATCTGATCGTGGAGGAGAATATTTGAGTTATGAGTTTGGTCTTCATTTGAAACAATGCGGAATAGTTTCGCAACTCACGCCACCCGGAACACCACAGTGTAATGGTGTATCCGAACGTCGTAATCGTACTTTACTAGATATGGTGCGATCTATGATGTCTCTTACTGATTTACCGCTATCGTTTTGGGGTTATGCTTTAGAGACGGCCGCATTCACCTTAAATAGGGCACCATCGAAATCCATTGAGACGACGCCTTATGAACTGTGGTTTGGTAAGAAACCAAAGTTGTCGTTTCTGAAAGTTTGGGGCTGTGATGCTTATGTGAAAAAGCTTCAACCTGATAAGCTCGAACCCAAATCAGAGAAATGTGTCTTCATAGGATACCCAAAGGAGACTGTTGGGTACACCTTCTATCACAGATTCGAAGGCAAGACTTTTTTTTTGCTAAATTCGGAGTTTTTCTAGAGAAGGAGTTTCTCTCGAAAGAAGTGAGTGAGAGGAAAGTAGAACTTGATGAGGTAACTGTACCTGCTCCCTTATTGGAAAGTAGTTCATCACAGAAACCGGTTTCTACGACACCTACACCAATTGGTGAGGAAGTTAATGATGATGATCATGAAACTTTAGATCAAGTTGTTACTGAACCTCGAAGGTCAACCAGAGTAAGATCCGCACCAGAGTGGTACGGTAATCCTATTCTGGAAGTTATGTTACTAAACCATGACGAACCTAAGAACTATGAAGAAGCGATGGTGAGCCCAGATTCCACAAAATGGCTTGAATCCATGAAATCTGAGATGGGATCCATGTATGAGAACAAAGTGTGGACTTTGGTTGACTTGCCCGTTGATCGGCAAGCGATTGAGAATAAATGGATCTTCAAGAAGAAGACTGACGCTGACGGAAATGTTACTGTCTATAAAGCTCGACTTGTTGCAAAAGGTTTTCGACAAGTTCAAGGGATTGACTACGATGAGACCTTCTCACCCGTAGCGATGCTTAAGTCTGTCCGAATCATGTTAGCAATTGCCGCATTTTATGATTATGAAATTTGGCAAATGGATGTCAAAACTGCATTCCTGAATGCATTTCTGGAAGAAGAGTTGTATATGATGCAACCAGAAGGTTTTGTCGATCCAAAAGGGAGCTAACAAAGTGTGCAAGCTCCAGCGATCCATTTATGGACTGGTGCAAGCCTCTCGGAGTTGGAATAAACGCTTTGATAGTATGATCAACGCATTTGGTTTTATACAGACTTTTGGAGAAGGCTGTATTTACAAGAAAGTGAGTGGGAGCTCTGTAGCATTTCTAATATTATATGTCGATGACATATTGTTGATTGGAAATGATATAGAATTTCTGGATAGCATAAAGGGATACTTGAATAAGAGTTTTTCAATGAAAGACCTCGGTGAAGCTGCTTACATATTGGGCATCAAGATCATAGAGATAGATCAAGACGCTTAATTGGACTTTCACAAAGCACATACCTTGACAAAGTTTTGAAGAAGTTCAAAATGGATCAAGCAAAGAAAGGGTTCTTGCCTGTGTTACAAGGTGTGAAATTGAGTAAGACTCAATGCCCGACCACTGCAGAAGATAGAGAGAAAATGAAAGACGTTCCCTATGCTTCACCATAGGCTCTATCATGTATGCAATGATGTGTACCAGACCTGATGTGTGCCTTGCTATAAGTCTAGCAGGGAGGTACCAAAGTAATCCAGGAGTGGATCACTGGACAGCGGTCAAGAACATCCTGAAATACCTCAAAAGGACTAAGGATATGTTTCTCGTTTATGGAGGTGACAAAGAGCTCATCGTAAACGGTTACGTTGATGCAAGCTTTGACACTGATCCGGACGATTCTAAATCGCAAGCCGGATACGTGTTTATATTGAACGGTGGAGCTGTCAGTTGGTGCAGTTCTAAACAAAGCGTTGTGGCAGGATCTACGTGTAAAGCAGAGTACATAGCTTCTTAGGAAGCAGCAAATGAAGGAGTCTGGATGAAGGAGTTCATATCCGATCTAGGTGTAATACCTAGTGCATCAGGTCCAATGAAAATCTTTTGTGAC
Source organism: Triticum urartu (assembly GCF_003073215.2). Lineage (NCBI taxonomy): Eukaryota > Viridiplantae > Streptophyta > Magnoliopsida > Poales > Poaceae > Triticum > Triticum urartu. The sequence continues at coordinate 60,876,809 of NC_053023.1, read as the reverse complement.
AATACTGGTGCAATTGCCTTGGCGAAGGAATCCAGATTTCACAAGAGAACCAAGCACATCAAGAGACGCTTCAATTCCATCTGGGATTTAGTCCAGGTGGGAGACACGGAAATTTGCAAGATACATATGGATCTGTATGTTGCATACCCGTTGACTAAGCCTCTTCCACGAGCAAAACATGATCAACACCAAGACTCCATGGGTGTTAGAATCATTACTATCTAATCTAGATTATTGACTCTAGTGCAAGTGGGAGACTGAAGGAAATATGCCCTAGAGGCAATAATAAAGTTATTATTTATTTGCTTATATCATGATAAATGTTTATTATTCATGCTATAATTGTATTAACCGGAAACATAATACATGTGTGAATACATAGACAAACAGAGTGTCACTAGTATGCCTCTACTTGGCTAGCTCGTTGATCAAATATGGTTAAGTTTCCTAACCATTGACATGGGTTGTCATTTGATTAACGGGATCACACCATTAGGAGAATGATGTGATTGACTTGACCCATTCCGTTAGCTTAGCACTCGATCGTTTAGTATGTTGCTATTGCTTTCTTCATGACTTATACATGTTCCTATGACTATGAGATTATGCAACTCCCGTTTACCAAAGGAACACCTTGTGTGCTACCAAACGTCACAACGTAACTGGGTCATTATAAAGGTGCTCTACAGGTGTCTCCGAAGGTACTTGTTGGGTTGACGTATTTCGAGATTAGGATTTGTCACTCCGATTGTCGAAGAGGTATCTCTGGGCCCTCTCGGTAATGCACATCACTTAAGCCTTGCAAGCATTGCAACTAATGAGTTAGTTGCGGGATGCTGTATTACGGAACGAGTAAAGAGACTTGCCGGTAACGAGATTGAACTAGGTATTGAGATACCGACGATCGAATCTCGGGCAAGTAACATACCAATGACAAAGGGAACAATGTATGTTGTTATGCGGTATGACCGATAAAGATCTTCGTAGAATATGTGGGAGCCAATATGAACATCCAGGTTCCGCTATTGGTTATTGAGCGGAGACGTGTCTCGGTCATGTCTACATAGTTCTCGAACCCATAGGGTCCGCACGCTTAACGTTTCGATTACAGTTATATTATGAGTTTATATGTTTTGATGTACCGAAGGTTGTTCGGAGTCCCGGATGTGATCACGGACATGACGAGGAGTCTCGAAATGGTCGAGACATGAAGATTGATATATTGGAAGCCTATGTTTGGATATCGGAAGTGCTCCGGGTGAAATCGGGATTTTACCGGAGTACCGGAAGGTTACCGGAACCCCCCGGGGACTTAATAGGCCTTTTAGCCGTGTGCGGTGCCCCCCTCCACCATAGTCCACCTCGATAATACTGTAGCGGTGCTTAGGCGAAGCCCTGCGTCGGTAGAACATCATCATCGTCACCACGCCGTCGTGCTGACGAAACTCTCCCTCAACACTCGGCTGGATCGGAGTTTGAGGGACGTCATCGGGCTGAACGTGTGCTGAACTCGGAGGTGCCGTGCGTTCGGTACTTGATCGGTCGGATCGTGAAGACGTACGACTACATCAACCGCGTTGTGCTAACGCTTCCGCTTTTGGTCTACGAGGGTACGTGGACAACACTCCCCCCTCTCGTTGCTATGCAACCATGATCTTGCGTGTGCGTAGGATTTTTTTTTTGAAATTACTACGTTCCCCAACAAAACAGGCACCCACTAGCCACCTGTGTGCGAAGCACGTCGGTAGAACTAGTCTTGCGTAAGTGTACGCGTAATGTCGGTCTGAGCCGCTTCATCCAACAATGCCGCTGAATCAACTAGTGACGGCAAGCAATATGTATATACGCACGCCACAACTCCTTTGTGTTCTACTCGTGCATATAACATCTACGCATAGACCTGGCTCGGATGCCACTGTTGGGGAACACAGTAATTTCAAAAAAAATCATACACACATGCAAGATCCATCTAGGTGATGCATAGCAACGAGAGGGAAGAGAGTTGTCCATGTACCCTCGTAGACCGTAAGCGGAAGTGTTATGACAACGCGGTTGCTGTAGTCGTACGTCTTCACGATCCGACCGATCCTAGCACCGAAGGTACATCACCTCCGCGATCTGCATACGTTCAACTCGGTGACGTCCCATGAACTCTAGATCCAGCTGAGGTCGAGGGAGAGTTTCGTCAGCACGACGGCATGATGATGATGATGATGAAGTTACCGACACAGGGCTTCGCCTAAGTTCTACAACGATATGACCGAGGTGGAAATCTGTGGAGGGGGACACCGCACACGGCTAAACAATCAACTTGGGTGTCTATGGGGTGCCCCCCTCCCCCGTATATAAAGGAGTGGAGGAGGGGGAGGGCCGGCCTCTATGGCGTGCCCCAAGGAGGGATTCCTACTCCTACTAGGAGTAGGTTTCCCCCCTTTTCCTAGTCCAACTAGGAGGGAGAAGGAAGGGAAGAGGGGGCCGCCCCCCTCCCCAATTCGGATTGGGCCTGGGGGGGGGGGGGCACCACTTGGCCGCCTCCTCCTCTCTTCCTCATGGCCTATCAAGGCCCATTAACTCTACCAGAGATAAGGACCTCATTTTCATCTTCATTTTTTTTTTGTTTTCATTTGAAAAGATATTAACTTTTTTTTGAATCCATGAACTTTTTTTTCAAATGCGTGAATTCTTTCAAATACGCGAACATATTTTGAATACATGAAAAATTTCGAATTTTATTAATATATTTTTCAAATTCATACACTTTTTGAGACCATGAAATGTTCAAAAATTGTGATCCTTTTTTGAATTCATGAGCTTTTAAAATTTGTTGTTTTTTGAATTTGTGTACCTTTTCAAATTCACGAAGTTTTTTTAATTAATGAACTTTTTGAATTCATGTTTTTTTTCAAACTTGCAAACAGTTCTTAAAATTTGTGACCATTTTTTCATTTCACCAATTCATCAACTGTTGATAAAAACACTAGCCGATTTTATTTTCTGAACTAGCAAAGTAGCAGCGCAGAAAACGATTGAAAAAAAATTGTGCATAATCGACGGATCGAGTGGAGGCAGATGGTGAAACAAGTGTTGGACCGTGGCCCAAGATGTAGCACACGGGCGCTACACCGTTTGTTGGCGGCAAATGGGAGGAGCTCTCGAGTGACAACTCGTTGCAAAAAAATGGAGACTGTCTAACGACCCAAAATCGTATATTTTCATCGGGCTAAGGACTTGGCACTATGTTCATGAATTATGTGTGTGTATTTTCGGGCATGAGACAAACCATGCACGTTGCCAAAAGACCCCCCCCCCCCCCCCCCCCCCCGCCCCCGCCTATGAAGTACGCAGATACGGCCAACCACGAATCACACAACAACTCATCCTCGTTCACCGAGTACCCCGGCATCTCTCTTACTCTAAAAAACTACATGAAATTTGGAAATAAGCTTAATGGCATTTGACCGAACACCTGCCTGGCATGGTATCCGCTATGAACAGCGTCGACTGGGGGGGGGGGGGGGGGGGGGTTGTTCTTTCTTGCAGTGCACCCCCCACTCTATGGCCATATATGATGATATAATCTTGACGATTTTTTGTTTCATATTCTCCTTTTTACATTTTGTTGTTAACAATATCACTATGTCCTTTCTTTTCTATGTTGCACTGCCAATTAAATTAGAAATAAACATCATCGTGGAGAATGAACGCACGGGCTGTGCGTAGACTACTCCTATAAGCACCTTCGAGAGAGTGGTCTGGTAAATCTTGAGATTGACGAAGTCATTACAAGCACCTCTTTGTCGATTTTTTTTATAAAAGGAGGAAGACCCCCGGCCTCTGCATCTGGGCGATGCATGTAGCCACTTTATTAATTATTCTCAAAAGACCTTACAAAGAAATACAACTGTAAGTCTGAAGCTACCGTCGAGGCAACATCTGTCGCTACTCCTATCCATTTGATGAAGGGATGTTGATGGTCCGAGCCTAATACCAAACAGACCTCGCAGCCCAGCCTAACATCTAAGACCTGAGACCCTAACCAAGCCACTTGTCGGGTATGGGGAACACACCGGTCCGGCGCTTTCTCAGAGGCCGCCGCCGCCAACTGCCACCACTCCATCTTCAGAGCTGTACTGATGCATCAACCTTGCCCAGTCTATCTGCCGTAGACGTCACCACGACGCCAGACAACGCCACCATCTTGCGCTCGTCCATCAACACACGCCCAGCAGCGAGACCCCGCTACTCCATGCCGCTGAGACCCGCTGTTGTCGACATGTCAGATGCAACGCCGCTCCTCCTTCGCGAACACCACCTGCTACCACTGGTCCCATCCCCTCCACCTGTAGATCGTCTGCACTACCAACCGAGCTCCAGTGGCCCTAACACACCTCCAGGAAGGTCACGACACGAAAAGCGCCGCTGCCGCCAGATCCGAATAGGATTGAAGGTTTTCACCCGGCCGGGGATCAGGGTGGATAGATTGGGCCCTCAGCTGCGCCTTCATGAATGAAAGCGGCGCCCATGGGCATCGCCGCCGCCGGGCCGGCCAGACTGGCCAGGGTTCCCCCCAGACCCAAAGTACACCACCATGGCTCACCACCACCGGAGCCTGCAGCCGCAAACCACCGGAACGACGACAGAGGCAACAGGAGAAAGGGGAACCCCCCATATCTGACGCAACGGAGAACCAACGCACCTCTCTGTCGATGTGAACATCTCTCCTACTGAATAAATATCGTCGGAATGTCTTGAATAAATCCAGCAAAATGTTCCTTAAAAAAATCTAGCAAAGTGCGAGCATCCGTGCCAAGGTTAGGACTTGAACCCAATTGCTTGTTCTTTTGTGTGATATACTTTTTGTGCATGGTAATACATGTCTCATTTATGTCATAAGAAATATTGTACAAGTCAAGCACTATATAGCGATCTGGCAAAACTGAATTTGTTTGATTGTCCAATAAATTCAAATGGTTACATGCACATTTATATCTTCTCCTTTTTTTGCTATTGATTAATAAGAACATTTCCCATCCAACAAATCCAAGCAAGCTACGGAGGAAATGAAAGGGTTTATATATAAGCCCTGCACCAGCATAGAAGAGGATACATTTTGTGCATGGCCCTCTGATCATCTGATGAATGGGTCTGAGGCTCTGAGCGTGACGTACCCTAGAATCAGCACCAAGTACCTGGCGAGTGGCGACCCAAGAAAAAAAAGGAGGTCGCCTGCTTGACACTTGTCCTGAACATCTACCTTTCCGTTGAACTGTCAATGGGTAGTACTACGTCTAGTACGTGGTCCGTGTACTATTCCCCTTATCTTCTTCCTTGAGGTAAGTACGTAGGAGAGTACGTACTTTGACATGTTCCTCCGGCCGGCCTATCTGAATCAAACAAAACTACAACCCAAAACTGAAGCTTTCAAGGATCAACAACAGTGTGCGTGTGCGTACTACATTCCCGGGCCTCTCGAGTACTCTCGATCCGCCACTTTAATTCCACACGACTAACTAATTAGAGAGAGGCTGTAATAATTTTAGAGAGAGATAACTTAAGCATGTCACTCGTGCATGCATGAAAACTTACTAGTACTAGTAGTACGTAGTAATAGTGCTGCTAATTGAAAGAACCTAAGTACATGGATGTGAGCATCCGCTAAGCTAGGGCACCGAAACAACAAAGCCACTCTTCTTCACGATCTTCTACTATGATCGATCGATCGAACTCACGAAGCAAACACTACCTAGCTAATGGCCGACGGTGGGCACAGCAGACCACTGAGTACGTAAGAGGCTAAGAGCAATGCCAGCGCGTCCGTTTCAGTGGGAGAGGAAGCTGAAGGGGGAGTAGCCGTTGTCCGAGCCCTGCGACGAGGCGACCATGTCGTGGCCGCCGCCGTACGGCGCGTCGGCGCCGCCCCAGAAGCCGGCCACCATCGTCGCCAGGTCGTCCACGTCCTCCCGGAGGCCCAGCCCGTAGGCGTCGGCGTCGGACACGGAGTAGCGCCGCGCGTCCTGCAGGTCGCCGCCGCGGGGCCGGAGGCAGCTCTCCGGCACCACGCTGCTCAGGTACCCGGAGTTGTCGTCGGCGCTGGGGAAGAGGAAGTCGTGGCCGCTGCTGCCGCGCACGTCCATCGGGCCGCTGGCGCCGTGATCCGCGGCACTGGGCACCGGCATGGAACACTCGCCCGGGCCCTGCTGGTGGTAGCCGTGGCCGTGGTGGTACGAGCTGCCAATGTGCGGCGGCCCCGCGCCCGCGTGCTGCTGCTGGCCGCCGTACGGCATGGCCGAGGACGCGGCGTAGGCGGCGGGCTGGTGCTGCGCGTGGAACGGCGCGAGGAAGGGCGGGTAGTTGTTGTAGGCGGCGTGCGCGTAGACGAAGTTGGTGCGCGCCTGCGCGCCCTTCATGGAGAGCGCGGCGCGGTCGTAGGCCAGGGCGGCCTCCTGCGCCGTGTCGAAGGTGCCGAGCCAGTGCCGCTCCTTGGTGGTCGGGTCGCGTATCTCGGCCGCGTACCGGCCCCACGGCCGCCGGCGCACGCCCAGGAAGCGCCCGGGCTCCTGCGCGCGCCGCCTGCCGCGCGGCGCCGGCCGCTCGCTCGGCGACGACGGCGGGGACGGCTGCGGCTGCGGGTGACCGGCGATCGGCTTCGGCAGCGAATGCTCCGAGAAGGCCATCATCTGGGAGGCACCGCCGCCGCCGCTGCTGCTGCGAGAGCTCATGGCAGAAGTGAAGTGAGGTTGGCTGGCTACTATACTACTGCTCCCGCCTAGCTTGAGCTCTGAGGTGTGAGCTAGCTAGCTTAGGTTGAGGAGGTGGTTGCTGAGACTGTGAGCTTCTAGTGTGTAGTGCTCACTATGGAGGGAGGCAGGGTGGTATTTAAATGGGGAGCTCGGAGGAGGGAGAAGCTAGAAGGAGTGAGAGCACTGTGGATGAGATGGCGAGGTAGGGGAGGAGGGGAGGGACATGCATGCGCTGCACTTGTTTAATTCTAGGAGTAAAAGGAGGGAATGGAATGGAAAGCTCACTGCAAGTTTGTATGTATGCACCTTGTGTTTGGATTTGTGTGCCCTAATCTTAGGACCAAAGAGATGAGGAGAATGTTGTGCCAGTCAAACATATAGCTATATATATGTGTGTGTATGTGTTGCTAGAAAAATAACACTTGGAAGTAAGAATGTTCTACTCTTAGTTTTCATGCACACAATTCATTTATGAATATTATGCATGCCACAATCCTTGCAAATAAGTATTAATTAGTGTCGTTTTCAGATATGATTATCTTTGTCATGATTCTAGCCCACTCCAAATTAATCAACCAGCATATGAGTATATGACACACTGGTTGTGAAGCCAGAGCCGATTGAAGCCCCTGCCAAGACAAACACTTTAATAATTATTAATGGGCCTACATGCATAGCTTGTTGTGGCATCTATGTTAGTTGGGCATACTGCCTTGCATGCTTTGATGATTTACTACTGAGTACCAAGTATTGCAAACTAATAAGATGGTGTAAAGATGCCTGCCACTGACAAGAAAAGAAGGGAAAGAAGAGAGCTTACCTACCTATGCATCAAGCCTTTTGAAGAATTGTAATCTATTTGTTTTGAAAGAGACAATTGCAATCTATGCTCCAAGATACTAGTACTACACTAGCTATTATGATACATGCCAAAATGCTACACAATTATGTGCTTTTTTACACTCTGACCATATGGCTTTGCTTTCTTATGTGTCCATGTGCCTGCTCGCGCAATACGTGCAAACTAGAATGAAAGCCCCTTTGTCTTCCCTAAAACATTAACCGCAATAACTTCACCAACATATGTTGGTGATGTTCTCGACACGGACATACGAGTAAGTAAAACTTTGTCTTCGCTAAAACATTAACCGATTTGCCCATGGGTTCGATAGACAATAAATTTAATGAAAGTACACAATTGTTATATTTTGAAAAATATTTCTCGTAACAATCTAACGTTATAGTTTCCATATCATCGATCTAAATAGTCTTGTGTGTATCATCAGAGGTCAAAGTTAATCCGCCTTGACCACTCAGATTCTAGAACATCATATTGCCTCCTCTTGCATGTAGTAAGAAACATTCAAATGGAGTGGTTAGCTTGCCCTCAAAACAAGATAAAACAACAGTGTGAGATGTGTACAAGGCACTCTTTCTTATGCCACCACTTCCTGTTAATTATGCTTCTTTGTTTCCATGCATGCAACCTTGAGTGACTCTCACATGAGGTGAGGGCCCTCTTTGACTCCTTTTCCCTAGTGAAGCTTTGCTTTGCCTGCATGAGCTAGACAAATGCTTGGACAAGGATCATTATCCCTACAAACCCATTGGATTTATGCTGATTCTTTATCCCTACTGGACATTCTACGAATTAGTGCGCATGTGCGTGCCGGTGCCGAGCTTCAAACCGGAACAAATCGAAAGGAGTGACGATATTAAATCAGGAAACAAGAGAACTATCCCTTTCATGTCTCTCTAGAGCCATTCTATAGAGCCTAATCTATGGCTTTATGGGGTCAAAAAAGGACATTGAGAGAGAGAGAGAGAGCTTAACCTGAAAGGAACGTCGAGGTAATGCTGCGATTAACACCACTCGCAACCGACTGTTAAGTGTGTGCCATGTGAGGCTGATGAAAAAGAACAGTTGACGTGGATCGGCACTGCTTTTTACCCACCTAATTTTTCCTCGAGAAATTAAACACGATTATCTAATTCCGTATGACTTTTGAAACCAAAATCATCGTACTATTACAATACTTTAGGAAAAATTACATCTGTGAATGGTAATGAAACAAATGAATTGATCCACTTAAACATGATGTTTAAATCTTCCTAGTAGGGAGCATCTTGAAAAGGATGTTCTTGGAGTTTACAAAGCCTTGACTTCCTGGTGAGAACAATGGGGAAGTTGGATTCTTATGGAAAGCTGCATCTGGTGGTGCAATTCTTGCATCTAAGGCCATAGCTTCTACGAGTGCAACTATACATAAGCATGTGTGTAGATGTGGAGTGCATGCATGCCAAGAGAGATCTTATCTCATGACCTTGACTTCCCCTACCCCATCTCTTCTCCCCTTCTCTTGTGTGTGAATTTGGCATATGTTGGTTTGTGAAATGCAAGATGGGGTCAGGCCAGGCCGGTCAGGCTGGTCAAGCGCCCTAGCTAGACAACATCTGAAAAGGTGTGAGGAGGAGAAGGTGGTGCATGTTCAACTAGTAGAGAAAGGAAAAGGGGGCTGGGGTTGGGGCACAATCTGAGGGCATGGAGGCTCCACACATGCATGCAAAATATATATATATATGCATGACAAGATTGTACCAGAAATGTTTAAGTTAGTTAATCTGCCGAGAGAGAGACCAAAACCGGAGCGTACTAATTATGATGGAACGAGCGCGGCTCACAAGACACATGTTCTTGTCCATTTCATAGGGTCGCCCGGGTTTTGGGGTGCCCTTTTCACTACTTTGACTTTGGACCTCCTATTAGAGCAACAGGTGCTGTGCAAGACACAACCAAGAAAAAAAGGTATTTCATGTTTGGGGTGTGGGAAGAGAGGGAGGGAGGAACTGTCGAAGTATGCAAGACAAGTTCAGTAAACATAATTAAGAAAAAGGTAGAGAAAGACCACTTGTGGCATGCACATTTGTCCCACCAAGTTGTGGTTTGAATAAAGTGGGGAGAAACAGGAGTTTAATAGTGGAAAGTGTGCGTACTCGCAAATAGATCATAGCTCCCAAGACTGGCTTTAATCATTTGGAATTTTGAAGCCTCGTTTCAGTTTGTAGTTTTTTCACTAATTCTATATTTCACAAAAATTGGGAATTTATATGTCGTGAACGTTCGCTACACTTCCCTACAGGTGACACATGCAGCTCCATATGACGGGGTGTCATTGCACTGATCGTGACATCATGATGAAATCATCAATGATGTCGCAGTGGCGCTATTGTGAATTCTTCAATAAAACTGTTGGGTTTAGTCCAAAAAAAATCAAAATATACTCCTATTTTCGTGAACATGATTTTAATTGTTGCCATATTATTTTAACAAATGATAATATAATAATATCAAGATGATACCAATTATATCAAGCCTCCGCAATGACAAAATATCAAGATCTAGTTAAGACATTGAAAATGGACACAGTCAAAGACGGAGAAGAATGGAAAAACAAAGAAAACTAGTGTGTCGAACGAAGAAGAGCAGGCACATTCGCCACCATTGATGGGTGAACCGATGGCAATGAGGAGAAGTTAGACGGGGCGGTGGTGGCTAGGGTAATTGCTTGTGCCACCCCCTAAGGGTGACGAAGGCGTGGTAACTTCTTCGGAGCAATTCTTTTGCTGATTTATGGCTTAATTCACTCCCTCCCGGGACATCCGACTTTTAAATAAGTTGTGGATTTTAGAAGCCGCCAAATGAACCGGACCATCGTTTGCTACATATATGTCGACACTTGTTTTCTTTCATATACAAAAAACATGTCAGGCTTCACTATATCAGTGTCAAAAAAACGTCTTATATTTTGATATAGAGGGAGTACTTAACTTTTCAGTACCATTTGGAAAATTGAAGCTGATTAGTCAATTAACAGCATGAGAGAGGGGGACCATATAAGGAAACTTTTGAGTTCGAACCAAAAGCCCGCAATTAGGACAGGGGGTTACGTCGAACTGGTCAAACAGTGGTGCTGTTTGTGCGATTTAATTAAGCAAGCCGACCAAGTACCAAGAGGCAGCATATCAGGTGCAACGCCACCAGTGGTACGCACACTTGAACATCGCCGTGAACAGAATAGACGGGCATGATTGGCACTGGGCCGATCTGATTTCCTTGAGCAAGTTCCGATGCATGGCTCGACGCGTGTACTTGACTGAGCAAAGCAAATGATTAACCTAACACAAGCATCGTGTGTGTGCAGTAACTACTTGGGGTTTGACTGTAAAAAATTACTAGTTGGGGCTTGCACGTGGCTTGGGGATTGGTAGCCGATCATTCACCAGAGGTAAATCCTCTCTGCAAAAAGCCCCGCTGGTACGTGCTGTCCTAGTATGGCTAGGCAGTATCTGTACGAAAGAAATACCGCTAGATGTTTTAGTTACACTAGAGCATCTCCAACGCAGAAGCTCGTTCTTCCCTGTATGTCTGGACCCGACGGTTCAGCCATTTTTATGGCTCCGACGCGGATTTCATATTGGGTCGGATCGACCTGGACGTTCAAAATCTCTCAATCTAGCCCCATATGAAGGGGCGGTCTATGAAAGTTCGGGCGTCCGCCACCTCGGATTCCAACAGCTCAGAGCCAAATAAAACTAGCCAGGTGACCACCCTTCCCCCTCCCAAAAAAACCCTAGCGTCACCTAGTTTTTCATTCCCGCCCATCCGCGTTGCCGCCACGATCCTTCCCTCACCACATCTTCATCATCTCCGCTGCGCAAGCTCGGGAGGCCGTACCTCCCCGGACAGCCCCCACGACAACCCTCACAACAACCCGCCCTCCCACCAAATGTTGTGCTCATGTCGTCGCCGTTCAGAGGAACCAAGGGGAAGGAGGCACACGTCGCCCATGTGACCGCAGAAGCAAACAAGGAGGAGACACTCACCGCTCCTCACTCCATGCGGATTAACTTGGAGTCGCGTGCTTCCCATCATGCCATGTGCAAACGAGAAGGAGGCGCTCGCCGCCTGTCACAAGGCCCAAGCCAAGGTTGCAGCGGGTGTCACAGAAGAAGGTGGCTAGTATGAGCAGCGGTGACGCCCACTTCTATGCCAAAGAAGAAGCCAAGATCGCCACGGCCGCACCAGTCGCCGCTCCACTCCCCACTGCACCAATCGCCGCTCCGGCCCCAACCTCTCCAACCGACATAGAGGATGCCCACTCAAATATGTCCGACGAGGCGGTGTCTTCGCGGGCTTAGATTAGTTTATATTTCTATGCCAAATGTAACGCTAGTAGGAAAAGGCTTATAGGTGGGCTGAAATTTGTGGCAGGCGAGGAAAGTAACCTGCCACAGTTTTTTTTCAAAAACTAGCAGTGGCGGGTAAGAAATGGTGTCGACCGCTGCTACGTGGAAAGCAATGGCAGGCAAATATAAGTGCCCGCCACTCATAACGTTTTACAAATTTATTCGTGAGCTAAAAGCAGTAGTGGCGGGTGACACACCACATGTTTGTCATGCACCAACGGCGGGCAATTCCCCGCCATAGAAATTTTTCGCTGACCCGCGCCAAAATTTTCCAGAATTTTCACAAGTTAGAAGTGGCGGGCGTACTAGAGAGACCACCATAGATATAACTAGTAAGAAAAATGCTTGAAAAAAAATCATATTTACTAAACCCGAATAGTGGCCAAGTTCGGGCATGAGACTTTCAATGGCGTGTATTAGACATAGAAAAAGTTTGAGGTTAAAATGATGTAAAAGAAAGGAGTTGTGTGTGGTAGGTTGTAGGTTTCGTTTGAAACATTGACACTTAGTCAGATAGGGTCAATTTGTACATGAAGTGCATCAATTTTTTTTCGAAATGCTCTCAAATTTTAAGCACACATTACAGTGGTCCTTTGAAGACACCATGCCAAATTTCATCCATTTTCGAGCTCGTTTGCACGTTGTTTGGAACCGGAAAGCGTTTTGCCCTTTGTAATGGCTAGAAAATCAGTTAATGCATCAAAAATATCAAACAAACTCAAAAGGTGGCCGAATTTTAGCATGGGACTTCCAATGATGTGTATTAAACATGGAAAAAAACTTGAAGTTGAAATGATGTAAAAGAATGGAGTTGTGTCTGGTAGGCTATGGTTTTCGTTCGAAAAGCTAATACTTTGACATTGAAGGTTCAGTCTATACACAAAGTGCAACAATTTTTTTCCGTCACACTATTAAATTTTACCACACCCTACAGTGTTCCTATGAAGACACCGTGCCAAGTTTCATCCATTTCGGAGATCATTTGCACGTTATTTGAAAATGAAGAACGTTTTGCACTTTTTAATGGTGGGGAATATCAGTTAATGCTTCGAAAATAGGAAACCAACTCAAAAAGTGGCTAATTTTGAGTATGAGACTTTCAATGCGTGTATTAAACATGAAAAAGTTTGAGGTTGAAATGATGTAATGCAATGGAGTTGAGCATGGTAGGTTGTGATTTCCTCTCCAAATGCTAATACCTCGACGGAGAGGGCTCATTTTGTACACGAATGCTACTTGTGAGTTGTGTTAGGATTTTTCCCGAAGAGGAAGGGTGAAGCAATATAGTAGCTGATAAGTATTTTCCTCAGTAAGAATCAAGGTTATCGAACCAATAGGAGAAGCACGCAAATCCTCGTTAACATCACCTACACACACAAAATTCTATAGAGATATTCTCTTAACCTTTTTTAAGCACACAACCTAGTCCAAGATTTTCTTAGAAAATTGATCATTATGTTTGGAAATTTTATCAATTAAGATAGTTGGAGAAGCCTTTTTTTCTAAGATTCTCATTATAAGCAGCATAGTCTGTTGATTTTAATTTTCGTATCTCCTCTTGATCATAAAGAATTTCTTCTATAGAAGGGCACTCACTATTTATTCTATAGTAAGCAAATATCTCTCTTGCCTCTCTCATATTGTGACCAAATTCATGGACCAGAAGTATGGTGGCTAAGTGCTTAGCAGAAGGATCATGAATGTTAGAAAATTCTAGGAATATCCATTGTATAGCAGGATGCATATGCATAAATTGTCTTTCCAAATCAACTATAAGCAAAGATACGACATCCGGGAGACTAGTAGTGTTGGGGAACGTAGTAATTTCAAAAAAATTCCTACGCACACGCAAGATCATGGTGATGCATAGCAACGAGAGGGGAGAGTGTTGTCTACGTACCCTCGTGGACCGTTCGCGGAAGCGTTATATCCATGCGGTTGATGTAGTCGTACGTCTTCACGATCCGACCGATCCAAGTACTGAAAGCACGGCACCTCCGAGTTCTGCACACGTTCGGCTCGATGACGTCCTCACCTTCTCGATCCAGCAAGAGGGGTGAAGTAGTAGATGAGTTCCGGCAGCACGACGGCGTGGTGACGGTGTTGGTGAAGAACAATCTCCGCAGGGCTTCACCTAAGCACTACGAAAACTATGACGGAGGATAAACTAGAGGAGACGGGGTAGCCGGCACACGATTGGTGTTTCTTGATGTGTCTTTGGTGCTAGCCCTGCCCCTCTATTTATATGTTGAGCCCTGGGGTCGAAACTTGAGTAAAACCCTCCACAAAGTCGGTTTCACCCGAAAGGCAAGAGTCCTTCTTGGACTCTAGGGCCAGACGCCAGGGTTCCCGGCGTCTGGACCCAGACGCCAGGGACCCTGGCGTCTGGCCCCTCCACTCCGCAAAACTTCCTTTTGCGCTTTTCAAAAACCTTGTGGGCTTTCCCCTTTGGCCCAAATAAAGTGTTCTCGTACCCAAACATTTCGGGAAACATCCGGAACCCCTTCCGGTGAATTCCGGAACCCTTCCGGTGACCAAACACTATTATCCCATATATCAAACTTTATCTTCGGACCATTCCGGAGTTCCTCGTCATGTCCGTGATCTCATCTCGGACTCCGAACAACATTCGGTCACCAACATACATAACTCACATAGTACTATATCGTCAACGAACGTTAAGCGTGCGGACCCTACGGGTTCGAGAACTATGTAGACATGACCGAGACACCTCTCTGGTCAATAATCAATAGCGGGACCTGGATGCCCATATTGGCTCCTACATATTCTACGAAGATCTTTATCGGTCAGACCGCATAACAACATACGTTGTTCCCTTTGTCATCGGTATGTTACTTGCCCGAGATTCAATCGTCGGTATCTCAATACCTAGTTCATTCTCGTTACCGGCAAGTCTCTTTACTCGTTCCGTAATACATCATCCCGCAACTAACTCATTAGTTGCAATGCTTGCAAGGCTTATAGTGATGTGCATTACCGAGTGGGCCCAGAGATACCTCTCCGACAATCGGAGTGACAAATCCTAATCTCGAAATACGCCAACCCAACAAGTACCTTTGGAGACACCTGTAGAGCACCTTTATAATCACCCAGTTACGTTGTGACGTTTGGTGGCACACAAAGTATTCCTCCGATACACGGGAGTTGCATAATCTCATAGTCATAGGAACATGTATAAGTCATGAAGAAAGCAATAGCAACAAACTAAACGATCAAGTGCTAAGCTAACGGAATGGGTCAAGTCAATCACATCATTCTCCTAATGATGTGACCCCGTTAATCAAATGACAACTCATGTCTATGGTTAGGAAACTTAACCATCTTTGATCAACGAGCTAGTCAAGTAGAGGCATACTAGTGACACTCTGTTTGTCTATGTATTCACACATGTATTATGTTTTTGGTTAATACAATTCTAGCATGAATAATAAACATTTATCATGAAATAAGGAAATAAATAATAACTTTATTATTGCCTCTAGGGCATATTTCCTTCAGTCTCCCACTTGCACTAGAGTCAGTAATCTAGATCACATCACCATGTGATTTAACATCGATAGTTCACATCACCATGTCATTAACACCCATAGTTCACATCGTCATGTGACCAACACCCAAAGGGTTTACTAGAGTCAATAATCTAGTTCACATCGCTATGTGATTAACACTCAAAGAGTACTAAGGTGTGATCATGTTTTGCTTGTGAGAGAAGTTTAGTCAACGGGTCTGCAACATTCAGATCCGTATGTATTTTGCAAATTTTTATGTCAACAATGCTCTACACGGAGCTACTCTAGCTAATTGCTCCCACTTTCAATATGTATCCAGATTGAGACTTAGAGTCATCTGGATCAGTGTCAAAACTTGCATTGTCGTAACCCTTTACGACGAACCTTTTGTCACCTCCATAATCGAGAAACATATCCTTACTCCAGTAAGGATAATTTTGACCAATGTCCAGTGATCTACTCCTAGATCACTATTGTACTCCCTTGCCAAACTTAGGGCAGGGTATACAATAGGTCTGGTACACAGCATGGCATACTTTATAGAACCTATGGCTGAGGCATAGGGAATGACTTTCATTCTCTTTCTATCTTCTACCGTGGTCGGGCTTTGAGTATTACTCAATTTCACACCTTGTAACACAGGCAAGAACTCTTTCTTTGACTGTTCCATTTTGAACTATTTCAAAATCTTGTCAAGGTATGTACTCATTGAAAAAACTTATCAAGCGTCTTGATCTGTCTCTATAGATCTTGATGCTTAATATGTAAGCAGCTTCATCGAGGTCTTTCTTTGAAAAACTCCTTTCAAACACTCATTTATGCTTTGCAGAATAATTCTACATTATCTCCGATCAACAATATGTCATTCACATATACTTATCAGAAATGTTGTAGTGCTCCCACTCACTTTCTTGTAAATACAGACTTCACCGCAAGTCTGTATAAAACTATATGCTTTGATCAACTTATCAAAGCATATATTCCAACTCTGAGATGCTTGCACCAGTCCATAGATGGATCGCTAGAGCTTGCATATTTTGTTAGTACCTTTAGGATTGACAAAACCTTCTGGATGCATCATATACAACTCTTCTTTAATAAATCCATTAAGAAATGCAGTTTTGTTTATCCATTTGCCAGATTTCATAAAATGCGGCAATTGCTAACATGATTCGGACAGATTTAAGCATAGATACGAGTGAGAAACTCTCATCGTAGTCAACACCTTGAACTTGTCGAAAACCTTCTTGCGACAATTCTAGCTTTGTAGATAGTAACACTACTACCAGCGTCCGTCTTCCTATTGAAAATCCATTTAATCTCAATGGCTCGCCGATCAATGGGCAAGTCAATCAAAGTCCATACTTTGTTCTCATACATGGATCTCATCTCAGATTTCAGGGCCTCAAGCCATTTCGCGGAATCTGGGCTCATCATCGCTTCCTCATAGTTCGTAGGCTCGTCATGGTCAAGTAACATGACCTCCAGAACAGGATTACCTTACCACTCTGGTGCGGATCTCACTCTGGATTACCTACGAGGTTCGGTAGCAACTTGATCTGAAGTTACATGATCATCATCATTAGCTTCCTCACTAATTGGTGTAGTAGTCACAGGAACATATTTTGTGATGAACTACTTTCCAATAAGGGAGCAGGTACAGTTACCTCCCACTCACTTCTTTCGAGAGAAACTCCTTCTCTAGAAAGGATCCATTTTCAGCAACGAATATCTTTCCTTCGGATCTGTGATAGAAGGTGTACCCAACATTTTCTTTTGGGTATCCTATGAAGACGCACTTCTCTGATTTGGGTTTGAGCTTTTCAGGTTGAAACTTTTTCACATAAGCATTGCAACCTCAAACTTTAAGAAACGACAGCTTAGGTTTCTTGCCAAACCATAGTTCATACGGTGTCGTCTCAACGGATTTAGATGGTGCCCTATTTAACGTGAATGTAGCTGTCTCTAATGCATAACCCCAAAACGATAGTGGTAGATCGGTAAGAGACATCATAGATCGCACCATATCTAATAAAGTACGGTTATGACGTTCGGACACACCATTACACTGTGGTGTTCCAGGTGGTGTGAGTAGTGAAACTATTTCACATTGTTTTAACTGAAGGCCAAATTCTTAACTCAAATATTTTACCTCTGCGATCATATCGTAGAAACTTTTTTTTTCTTGTTACAATGATTCTCCACTTCACTCTTGAAATTCTTTGAACTTTTCAAATGTTTCAGACTTGTGTTTCATTAAGTAGATATACCCATATCCGCTCAAATCATCTGTGAAGGTCAGAAAATAACGATACTTGTCGTGAGCCTTAACACTCATCGGACCGCATACATCAGTATGTATTATTTCCAATAAGTCAGTTGCTCGCTCCATTGTTCCGGAGAATGGAGTCTTAGTCATCTTGCCCATGAGGCATGGTTCGCAAGCATCAAGTGATTCCAAAAGTCCATCAGCATGGAGTTTCTTCATGCGCTTTACACCAATATGACCTAAACGGCAGTGCCACAAATAAGTTGCACTATCATTATTAACTTTGCATCTTTTGGTTTCAATATTATGAATATGTGTATCACTATGATCGAGATCCAACGAACCATTTTCATTGGGTGTGTAACCATATAAGGTTTTATTCATGTAAACAGAACAACAATTTATTCTCTTACTTAAATGAATAACCGTATTGCAATAAACATGATCAAATCATATTCATGCTCAACACAAGCACCAAATAACATTTATTTAGGTTCAACACTAATCCCGAAAGTATAGGGAGTGTGTGATGATGATCATATCAATCTTGGAACCACTTCCAACACACATCGTCACTTCACCCTTAACTAGTCTCTGTTTATTTTACAACTCCCATTTCGAGTTACTACTCTTAGCAACTGAACTAGTATCAAATACCGAGCGGTTGCTATAAACACTAGTAAAGTACACATCAATAACATGCATATCCAATATACTTTTGTTCACCTTGCCATCCTTCTTATCCGCCAAACACTTGGGGCAGTTCCACTTCTAGTGACCAGTCCCTTTGTAGTAGTAGCACTCAGTCTCAGTCTTAGATCCAGATTTGGGCTTCTTCACTTGAGCAGCAACTTGCTTGCCGTTCTACTTAAAGTTCCCTTTCTTCCCTTTACCCTTTTTGAAACTAGTGGTCTTTGTCAACCATCAACACTTGATGCTTTTCTTGATTTCTACCTTCGTCGATTTCAGCATCACGAAGAGTTTGGGAATTACTTTTATCATCCCTTGCATATTATAGTTCATCACTAAGTTCTAGTAACTCGGTGATAGTGACTAGAGAACTTTGTCAATTACTCTGTTATCTGGAAGATTAACTCCCACTTGATTCAAGCAATTGTAGTACTCAGACAATCTGAGCACATGCTCACTGGTTGAGCTATTTTCCTCCATCTTGTAGGCAAAGTACTGTCAGAGGTCTCATACCTCTCGACACGGGCATGAGTATGAAATACCAATTTCAACTCTTGGAACATCTTATATGCTCCATGGCGTTCAAAACGTCTTTGAAGCCCCGATTCTAAGCCGTTAAGCATGGTGCACTAAACTATCAAGTAGTCATCATATTGAGCTAGCCAAACGTTCGTAATGTCTGCATCTGCTCCTGAAATAGGTTAGTCACCTAGCGGTGCATCAAGGACATAATTCTTCTGTGCAGCAATGAGGATAAACCTCATATCACGGACCCAGTCTGCATCATTGCTACTATCATCTTTCAACTTAATTTTCTCTAGGAACATATCTAAAATAAAATAGGGGAGCTAAATGCGAGCTATTGATCTACAACATAGATATGCTAATACTACCAGGACTAAGTTCATGATAAATTTAAGTTCAATTAATCATATTACTTAAGAACTCCCACTTAGAAAGACATCCCTCTAATCTTCTAAGTGATCACGTGATCCAAATCAACTAAACCATAACCGATCATCACGTGAAATGGAGTAGTTTTCAATGGTGAACATCACTATGTTGATCATATCTACTATATGATTCACGCTCGACCTTTCGGTCTCAGTGTTCCGAGGCCATATCTGCATATGCTAGGCTCGTCAAGTTTAACCTGAGTATTCTGCGTGTGCAAAACTGGCTTGCACCCGTTGTAGATGGACGTAGAGCTTATCACACCCGATCATCACGTGGTATCTGGGCACGGCGAACTTTGGCAACGGTGCATACTCAGGGAGAACACTTTTTATCTTGAAATTTAGTGAGAGATCATCTTATAAAGCTACCGTCGAACTAAGCAAAATAAGATGCATAAAAGATAAACATCACATGCAATCAAAATATGTGACATGATATGGCCATCATCATCTTGTGCCTTTGATCTCCATCTCCAAAGCATCGTCATGATTTCCATCATCACCGGCATGACACCATGATCTCCATCATCTTGATCTATATCAATGTGTCGTTACATGGTCGTCTCGCCAACTATAGCTCTTGCAACTATTGCTATCGCATAGCGATAAAGTAAAGCAATTATTTGGCGCTTGCATCTTATGCAATAAAGAGACAACCATAAGGCTTCTGCCAGTTGCCGATAACTTCAACAAAACATGGTAATCTTATACAACAACTTATATCTCATCACGTCTTGACCATATCACATCACAACATGCCCTGCAAAAACAAGTTAGACGTCCTCTACTTTGTTGTTGCAAGTTCTACGTGGCTGCTACTGGGCTTAGTAAGAACCGTTCTTACCTACGCATCAAAACCACAACAATAGTTTGTCAAGTTGGTGTTGTTTTAACCTTCACAAGGACCGGGCATAGCCACACTCGGTTCAACTAAAGTTGGAGAAACTGACACCCGCTAGTCACCTGTGTGCATAGCACGGCGGTAAAACCAGTCTCGCATAAGCGTACGCGTAATGTCGGTCCGGGCCGCTTCATCCAACAATACCGCCGAACCAAAGTGTGACATGCTGGTAAGCAGTATGACTTATATCGCCCACAACTCACTTGTGTTCTACTTGTGCATATTACATCAACGCATAAAACCTGGCTCGGATGCCACTGTTGGGGAACGTAGTAATTTTAAAAAAATTCCTACGCACACGCAAGATCATGGTGATGCATAGCAACGAGAGGGGAGAGTGTTGTCTACGTACCCTCGTAGACCGTTCGCGGAAGCGTTATATCAACGCGGTTGATGTAGTCGTACGTCTTCACGATCCGACCGATCCAAGTACCGAAAGCATGGCACCTCCGAGTTCTGCACACGTTCGGCTCGGTGACGTCCTCACCTTCTCGATCCAGCAAGAGGGGCGAAGTAGTAGATGAGTTCCGGCAGCACGACGGCGTGGTGACGGTGTTGGTGAAGAACAATCTACGCAGGGCTTCACCTAAGCACTACGAAAACTATGACGAAGGATAAACTAGAGGAGACGGGGTAGCCGGCACACGGCTTGGTGTTTCTTGATGTGTCTTTGGTGCTAGCCCTGCCCCTCTATTTATATGTTGAGCCCTGGGGTCGAAACTTGGAGTAAAAGCCTCCACAAAGTCAGTTTCACCCGAAAGGCAAGAGTCCTTCTCGGACTCCAGGGCTAGACGCCAGGGCTCCCGGCGTCTGGACCCAGATGCCAGGGACCCTGGCGTCTGGCCCCTCCACTCCGCAAAACTTCCTTTTGCGCTTTCCAAAAACCTTGTGGGCTTTCCCCTTTGGCCCAAATAAAGTGTTCTCGTACCCAAACATTTCAGGAAACATCCGGAACCCCTTCCGGTGACCAAACACTATTATCCCATATATCAA
The DNA here is from genome assembly GCF_003073215.2 of Triticum urartu. Lineage (NCBI taxonomy): Eukaryota > Viridiplantae > Streptophyta > Magnoliopsida > Poales > Poaceae > Triticum > Triticum urartu. Next base: position 60,855,483 of record NC_053023.1, on the reverse strand, counting down.
ACTTTATCTCCGGACCATTCCGGAGTTCCTCGTCATGTTCGTGATCTCATCCCGGACTCCGAATAACATTCGGTCACCAACATACATAACTCACATAGTACTATATCGTCAATGAACGTTAAGCGTGCGGACCCTACGGGTTCGAGAACTATGTAGACATGACCGAGACACCTCTCTGGTCAATAACCAATAGCGGGACCTGGATGCCCATATTGGCTCCTACATATTCTACGAAGATCTTTATCGGTCAGACCGCATGACAACATACGTTGTTCCCTTTGTCATCGGTATGTTACTTGCCCGAGATTCGATCGTCGGTATCTCAATACCTAGTTCAATCCCGTTACCGTCAAGTCTCTTTACTCGTTCCGTAATACATCATCCCGCAACTAACTCATTAGTTGCAATGCTTGCAAGGCTTATAGTGATGTGCATTACCGAGTGGGCCCAGAGATACCTCTCCGACAATCGGAGTGACAAATCCTAATCTCGAAATACGCCAACCCAACAAGTACCTTTGGAGACACATGTAGAGCACCTTTATAATCACCCAGTTACGTTGTGACGTTTGGTGGCACACAAAGTGTTCCTCCGGTAAACGGGAGTTGCATAATCTCATAGTCATAGGAACATGTATAAGTCATGAAGAAAGCAATAGCACAAACTAAACGATCAAGTGCTAAGCTAACGGAATGGGTCAAGTCAATCACATCATTCTCCTAATGATGTGATCCCGTTAATCAAATGACAACTCATGTCTATGGTTAGGAAACTTAACCATCTTTGATCAACGAGCTAGTCAAGTAGAGGCATACTAGTGACACTCTGTTTGTCTATGTATTCACACATGTATTATGTTTCCGGTTAATACAATTCTAGCATGAATAATAAACATTTATCATGAAATAAGGAAATAAATAATAACTTTATTATTGCCTCCAGGGCATATTTCCTTCAAGTAGTTCTAGCAACAATTGATCCCCCTATCATAGGTGATGAGCCAGGACAAGTAAAGAAATCTTGAATAACACCTTTTCCAATAACATTACCACTACCTATACGGAGTTTTTATGCATAATAGTGGGTTCTTCTTTATTAGGATCATCATCGTCAAGATTATCTAGTGTTTCTTTAGCAACTTCATCAAAACTTCTTTTAATATTTTCATTTTCCATATAGCTTGATGATCAAAAGGTTTTGTGCTACTTGTGAGCTGCGTTGGGATTTTCCCCAAAGAGGAAGGGTGAAGCAATATAGTAGTTGATAAGTATTTCCCTCAGTGGGAACCAACGTTATCGAACCAATAGGAGAACCACACAAAATCTCGTTAACACCACCTACACACACAAAAGAAAATACTCGCACCCAACACGGGCAAGAGGGTTGTCAATCCCATTGAACTCGTTACTTGCAATGATTAAATCTGGTAATGGTAGATAGATAAAAAGTAAAGTAAAGTAAAAGTAAATAAATTACAGCAAGGTATTTTTGGTTTTAGTAATACGATTAAAGTAGACCTGAGGACCATAGTTTTCACTAGAGGCTTCTCTCTCGAAACAATAACATACGGTGGGTAGGCAAATTATTGTTGGGCAATTAATAGAAAAGTGCATAGTTATGATGTTATTCACGGCAATGATCACATATATAGGCATCACGTTCGTGACAAGTAGCACCGACTCATGCCTTCATCTACTACTATTACTCCACCAATCGACCGGTATCCAACATGCATCTATGGTATTAAGTTCATGACAAATAGAGTAACGGTTTAACCAAGATGACATGATGTAGACAAAATAAACTCAAGCAATATTAATAAATCCCATTGTTTTATCCTTAATAGAAACAATACAAATACGCGCCTCGCTACCCCTTATGTCACTTTTGAGGACACCACAAGATTAAACCCATTACAAAGCACCTCTCCCACTGAAGATAAATAAATCTAGTTGGCCAAACAAAATGGATAGATCGGAGAGAAATACAAAGCTATCATAATCATGCATAATAAAGTTCAAAAAAGACTCGATTACTTTCAATGAATAAGATGATCATATAAACCCACAGTTCATCGGATCCCAACAAACACATCGCAAAAGAGATTACATCGGATAGAACTCCAAGAAGATCGAGGTGAACATTGTATTGAAGATCAAAGAGAGAGAGAAGAAGAAGCAATCTAGCTACTAGCTATAGACCCGTAGGTTTGTGGTGAAGTACTCACACATCATCGGTAGGGTAACAAGGTTGATGTGCAAGCCCTCCATGATCGATTCCTCCTCCGGCAGAGTACCGAAAAAGGCCTCCAAATGGGATCACGGAAGAACAGAAGCTTGCGGTGGTGGAAAAATTGTTTTGGGTGGCTCTATGGGGGTTTCCCAATATTTGAGAATTTATAGAAGTGGAATTAGGTCAGACGGAGCCATGTGGGGCCCACAAGGCTGAGGGCGTGCCTACCCTCCCCCCCCCCAGGGCATGCCCCGTTTCCTTGTTGTCTCCTTGTTTGTGTCTGGTCTCCTCCCGAAGCTTCCAGGGTCTCTTTTGTCCAGAAAAAAATCGTCAAAAAGTTTCTTAGCGTTTGGACTCTATTTGGTACTGGCACTAGGCACTGGGTTAATAGATTGGTTCCCAAAAAGATATAGAATTGCGTAATAAAGCATATAAAATATCCAAGATTGAGAATATAATAGCATGACACAATCAAAAATTATAGATGCTTTGGAGACGTATCAGCATCTCCAAGGTCAATTCCTGCTCGTTCTTGAGTAGATAAATGATAAAAACAGAATTTTGGATGTTGAATGCTACCTAGCATGTTTATCATGTAATCTCTTTACGGGTATAAATGATAAGAAACGATGAAGTAATAATATCAACATACTAATATCCATAAATATAAGAAACATAATCATTGCTTTTTCAAAATATACGATGATTCTTCATGGCATGATCAATGCATAGGCATTACGTCTGTGATAAGTAGACCGTTAAACTTACTGACGCCTACTACTACCACTCCACCCCTTGACCGCTATCCAGCATGCATCGCAAGGTATTTAGTTAATGACAAATAGAGTAATGCTTTAAGCAAGATGACGTAATGTAGACAAAGTAAGACCAAGCTATATGTTCAAACCCCGTCGTTTTATCCTTAGTAGCAACAATACAATATATGCCTTGCAATTCCTCTTGTCGCAGAGTAAGGAAACCGCACGATTGAACCTACTATTATGCACCACTCCCTCTAAATATCTACTCATATGATTGGCCACAGGAACTCATAGATCGGAAACCATACATAGCTATAAAATCACACATAGACAAATCTGAAAAAAAGAATCAAATAGGTTCAATGAATAATCTGATCATGCATAAACCCACAATTCATCGGACCCCAACAAACACACCGCGAGAATTACGTTGAATAGATCTCAGAGGAGATCATTGTATTGGAGAGAGAAGGAGGGAGAGAGAGAGAGAGACGTCTAGCTACTGCTATGGACTCGTAGGTCCTGAAGGACTACTCACACATCATGGAGGCAGCAAGGTCGATGAAGATTTTCTCCCCAATGGATTCCCCCTCTAGCAGAGTACCAGAAAAGTCCTCCAAATGGGACCACAGAAGAACAGAGGATTGCGGAGGCGATAAAATTGTTTCAGGACCTCTCCTAGTGGTTTCTGGGTATGTGGGAATTTATATCACTTGAATTAGCTCAATCACATGCAGAGGGGGGGCACAAGGCACCTGGACGCTCCCTTCCCGCAGGGCGCACCCCTTGTCTTGTGGCTCCCTCGTATGTCATCTGGCCTTTTCCCGAAGCTTCCAGGGTCTCTTTTCATCCAGAAAAATCGTCAAAAAGTTTCGCCGTGTTTCGACTTCGTTTGGTATGGATTTTCTAGAAATCCAGAAACATGCAGAAAACAGGAGTTGGCACTGGGCATTGAGTTATAGGTTAGTCCATAAAAAAGGGCATATAAAGCATATAATATTGATAATATAATAGCATGAAACAAAAAAATTATAGATATGTTGGAGGCGTATCACTGAAAAAGAAAAAGGCGAAGACTATGAACTAAAAATGGCAAAAGATGTTAAGAGACTGGAAGAGCAGGGCCAAAGTGACTCTAAAGGGTAAGGACTTCGATAGCTTCGTTAAGCGGCTGAATCCCAATATGGATCCCGATGAATGGAGTACATTTTGTGAATCCTCCGAAAGCAAGTCAAGCAAAGAGGTCAGTGCTTATTACCGTAATTTACGGTCAAAAGCCGTAGGTAACCGGCTCCATTAATTCTCGGAACATCGAGATCGCTCGTGACTTTTGTTTCCCCAGGGGCCCATGTTGTGCAGGATCCAGAGACTAAGAGTTGTACCTCCTGATGCGAAACTTGCTCGACTAGAACCTGGTAAACCACAAGGACCGCTAATAATTATTAACTAATACATTTAGTTGCCTTCCTCCTTTACAGATAATATGTTTTTTTCCTGAGAAATATAAATAGGAGTTTGGAACCCCACTCACCAAGATTCTCGCCACGGCCATAGGTATGCGCCTCTTACCGGCAAACAACGAGGTTCTAGGTCAATGGACTTCAAAGATTGGCGTGTGTTGGCTGGAAAGGCCAAGTGGAACGGTGTCTATCCGAAAAACAAAGAACTTAAAAAGTCGGAAGGAAACCCAGGTATGATGAAAGGATCTGCAGCCGAAGAGAGAACTTGACCCGGTAAGATGCAACAGCAGATGGAAGAGTTCAAAAAGAGTTACTGAAATGTCCCGCAGACATCGAGTCTCTCCTAGTAACATATGTCTAGTAGCAGCAGCAACCATGATCATGATTTACTTTGATGATGGCTGCTTGCCAATGTGGACAACGTGATGACAAGGATTACCAAGGGGCAAGTCATCCTGTTTACCGATGGTACTAGAATGATGCATGGGGTCGTCCTGCCACTGGACAATGACGAGGTTGGAAGTGCTGGAGGCAAAGACGGGCTTTGAAGCATGGTCGTTGCCTCATCCCCCTGAAGAGGGTGTCACTACATTAGGACAAGTAACCCACGGCCACCATCTTGAGTGGACGCTGAGTGATATAGAGGAGATTCCCCATAGATTTTCTGCTAATGTGGGTGATCCCGCCTTCTCCAACCTTGACCCCCTATTCGGCCTTGTCGGCGCCACAGACATGGTCCAAGATATTCCGCCATCAACAGAGAAAGATCTACCTGCCAATTCACCGGCACCAATGGAGCTTGATCAAGGTCTTATGACAAGGGGGGAAATCGGGCTCCGGACCATCCGCAGACAAACCACATGTGCCCATTATCGTCTCCGAAGGGCGCATATGGAATATGTATAAGCCCGGTCAACCGATGCTATCGGACACTATGTTGAGGACCCTCTCGATCAAACTTCACCTTCTACATGCCGACGTGGTAGCTAGGTCAAAAGAAGGTGACCAGTGTTACAAGGCCAAGTGTATAAAGGGTGTTCATTTCTTCGATGAGTTACCCACCGATAAAATTTATCTACACTTTAATGAGGTGATCTATGCAAATATCTTCTATGACAGTACAATCTCCTCATCCTTAATGAGACTTTGGGCACTTGATCAAGCTTCAGATCCCCAAGTCCGGTATAGAAATGTGGCCTTAGCTGATCCTTATCACATGCACTGGCACAACCACTACTAGGGAAAAGCTTATACACAGACGCTTACTAGTAGCGCGGGTTTATACCCCTCGCTACTGCTACTTACTAGCAGCGCGGGTTTTTACCCCTTGCTACTACTAAGTTCATAGTAGTAGCGCGGGTTTTTAACCCTCGCTACTACTAAGCGGTCTCTACCGTTTCCCCCGGGACATGCCATAGTAGTAGCGAGGGTTATAAACCCGCGCTACTACTAAGTTGATAGTAGTAGCGCGGGTTTTTACCCCTCGCTACTACTAAGCGGTCTCTACCGTGTCCCCCCGGAACATGCCATAGTAGTAGCGAGGGGTAAAAACCCGCGCTACTACTAAGTGCTAGGGTTTTTAACAGTCCTGGAATCCCCATCTCCTCGTCCAAATCACTCCTCTCCCAGTCCCTCCCTCTCTCCCTTCTTTCTCTTTTTCCCTCTGCCTTCTGGTTTCACTCACCCTTCCATGTCCTTGCCCGTGCAGGTCATCGCCATAGACGACCAGGAGCTCGCTGCCTTGGCTGCGAAGAGGAACCTCAATCCGCCGCCTTGCTCAGCCATGGATCCGGGCCCTCTGCAGCAGCCGGCGCCGGATCTTGTCTGCCTCTGCCCTTCTGCAGCTCCGGCGACCCCTAGCGTCGCTGGATCGAAGCATTGCTGCCATTGACAGCACGCACGGGATCTAGAATTTTTTTTTGTTTTTGAAATTAATAGTAGTAGCGCGGGTGGCACCCACGCTATTGCTAACAGATGTAGTAGTAGCCCGGGCGCACCCACGCTACTACTACAAGTTAGTTGTAGCGCCGTAATAGTAGCGCGGGTGCCCGCGCTACTACTAGCTATTTAACCCGCGCTACTACTAGGCTTTTCCCTAGTAGTGAACGTGGAATCCACCGATGGCCAGAAACTCATCGTGGACTACCTCTTCCGGTGCATGATTGTGAATCATACACAGAAGGACACCTGTCCGTCCCGTACTTCAGAACATAAGTCACTCACTCTGTGGATTCCACGCATATACCTGACCTTGTGGTTTGATCTCATCCATGTAATTTCTTCAATTTTCTGCGCAAGAACCGCCACTGGATCATAATCGCACTATTGCTGACAGGGTCGGGCTTATTTCTTCGATTCGAAGAGATACCCTCAAAAGTTTTAGACCAAACTGAAGGAGGCTCTAAATGCTTACTCGTGTTTAAGAATTACAAAATGAAATATAGCACACCATTTGGAATTCACGTTCATCACCAGCTCTTCTTGCTACCAAGAACCAAATGTCCACCCCCCCCCAAGGTCTGGCTACTATGCTATGGCCATCATGGGCGACTTTTTGCGCATAAGCAAACTTTTGCAAAGTCATCGTCAAATCACCAAATGGTGTGAGGAGAAGGACAGGCACATGGAGATAGGGGAATTCTCAAGAGAGCATGAGCGCCTCCAGAAGGTGTGGGCCAAGATCATCAATAGGGAGGCTGTCGGGAAGGACAGGAAGTTTCACTGCAAGTTAGATCCATATGACGAACAACAAAACCAATTGTGAGCACAAACATTCGAAGAACATGGATGACTTGTTCTCGACGATTGCCGACGTACCAAGTCGGCTTCACTTCTTAATTACTATGTTTGCTTCACAAACACTCTTAATTATTGTGTCGACATTGAATGTTGAGACTATATTTTATATATGTAATGCAATATGATGATTTCCTCTGTAGGCCTGGATTTCTACCAGTGGTGGGTGTAAAAAAGGGATGACCACTGCTGCCCCACATGACCGTGACATGCATACACGGACGCCCGCCATTACTACCTCGTGGACCCGTGGCGGGCTATAAGTCATGCCCGCCACTAAGAATGTTCTACCAGTAGCGGGCGTCCCACCCGCCACTGATGCCATATTGGTAGTGGCGAACGCCTCTAAGAGCACCGCTTGTCACTGATGGGCTTTTTGTTGGGGAACGTTGCAGAAAACAAAAATTTTCCTACTCGTTTCACCAAGATCATCTAGGAGTTCATCAAGCAACGAGTATTCAGATTGCATCTACATACCTTTGTAGATCACGAGCGGAAGCGTTCGTTAGAACGAGGATGAAGCAGTCGTACACGACGTGATCCAAATCACCGATGACAAGCGCCGAACGGACGGCACCTCCGCGTTCAACACACGTACGGTACGGGATACGTCTCCTCCTTCTTGATCCAGCAAGGCAAGAGGAGAGGTTGATGAAGATCCAGCAGCACGACGGCTTGGTGGTGGATGCAGGGCGTCACAGTTGCAGGGCTTCGCCTTTGCAACGAGAGAGAGACGTAACGGGGAGAGAGGGAGGCGCCAGGGGCTGGTGTATGAAGTCCTCCCTCTCCTCAACTATATATAGGGGTGCCCAAGGGGTGTGGCCGGCCCTAGGAGATGGATCTCCTAGGGGGGGCGGCGGCCAAGGGTGGGGGGCTTGCCCCCCAAGGCAAGGGGCGCCCCCTTTAGGGTTTCCCCAACCCTAGCCGCATGGGCCCCAAGGGGTGTGGCACCCCAGCCCACTTTGGGCTGGGTCCCCTCCTATGTCAGCCCATGGGGCCCTCCGGAATAGGTGGCCCCACCCGGTGGACCCCCGGGACCCTTCCGGTGGTCCCGGTACAATACCGGGTACCCCGAAACTTGTCCCGATGGCCGAAATAGCACTTCCTATATATAATTCTTTACCTCCGGACTATTTCGGAACTCCTCGTGACGTCCGAGATCTCATCCGGGACTCCGAACAACATTCGGGTTACTGCATATACATATCTTCACAACCCTAGCGTCACCGAACCTTAAGTGTGTAGACCCTACGGGTTCGGGAGACAAGCAGACATGACCGAGACGACTCTCCGGTCAATAACCAACAGCGGGATCTGGATACCCATGTTGGCTCCCACATGCTCCACGATGATCTCATCGGATGAACCACGATGTCGAGGATTCAATCAACCCCGTACGCAATTCCCTTTGTCTAACGATATGTTACTTGCCCGAGATTCGATCGTCGGTATCCCAATACCTCGTTCAATCTCGTTACCGGCAAGTCACTTTACTCGTACCGTAATGCATGATCCCGTGACCAGACACTTGGTCACTTTGAGCTCATTATGATGATGCATTACCGAGTGGGCCCAGTGATACCTCTCCGTCATACGGAGTAACAAATCCCAGTCTTGATCCATGTCACCCAACAGACACTTTTGGAGATACCCGTAGTCTACCTTTATAGTCACCCAGTTACGTTGTGACGTTTGGTATACCCAAAGCACTCCTACGATATCCGGGAGTTACACGATCTCATGGTCTAAGGAAAAGATACTTTGACATTGGAAAACTCTAGCAAACGAACTATACGATCTTGTGCTATGTTCAGGATTGGGTCTTGTCCATCACATCATTCTCCTAATGATGTGATCTCGTTATCAATGACATCCAATGTCCATAGTCAGGAAACCATGACTATCTATTGATCAACGAGCTAGTCAACTAGAGGCTTACTAGGGACATGTTGGTGTCTGTTATTCACACATGTATTACGATTTCCGGATAACACAATTATAGCATGAATAAAGACAATTATCATGAACAAGGAAATATAATAATAATGCTTTTATTATTGCCTCTAGGGCATATTTCCAACACTTTTAGCGCCTGCCTCTGTTATGCATTTCTGCGGTAGTGTAATGGTGGACATCTATTTTGATATAAAAAAATTGATGTATGAGGAATAGAGTTGGATGGCCTCCGTCCGGCCATATGTTTGCGAACACGGTCCAAATGTGTCCACGAACACGGTCCGCTGGAGACGCCTAAGGCAGTAGTCTCTATACGAAAGAAATGCTAGTCTTTTTCAGTGACATTACGAGCATGCAACAACGAGGGAGGGGTGGAGCGTGGGGTGGCTAGCTAGTAGGAGCGCGACAGATGTGGCAAGTACGAGAGTACAGCCCCTTGCAAGAACGGGCCTCCTGACCATACATGACGGACCCGGTAGCCTGTCTCGCTCGCTCCACAGTACACTACCACACCACACCACACGAGAAGAGAAGAGAGAATATGCATCGATCGACATGCATGCATGCACACACACATGCAAGGAAATCCACAGCGCCCCAACCACTCCCCGGCCCCGCAGCTAGCCAGGCAGACACATACGTAGACGGGCGCGCGCAGCAGCATAAAATAATGAGTTTCTTGGTCATGAAACGAGAGACGTGGATGGGCCGGCAGAGGCTAGGGGCTGGCCGGGGTGACAAGGTAGAGAGGAGGGAGAGGAGTGCGTATATGGGAACCGGGCGTAGGGTCGTGCGGGTGACAGTGGCGAGGGGCGACGTGTCGCGCCGGAGGGAGGGGCCCCGGTACGCCGGGTACGCCCCGCTTGCGCCAGCCACAGCGACATACGGCGCACGCATGCGCGCGGAGGTACTGCGCCCCTGGCCTACGCGGTACGCACGGGCCAGCGAGAGAGACGACCAGCCGCTCCGTCCATCGCCCGCCCGCGCGCGTACGTAGGTACGCCGCGCGCCGCGAGCCGGGACGTGCCGGCCGCTGACTCTACACCTTACCTCGTACCAGCCGCGCGTATGTATGTCGTCCCACGTAGCCGCTGGACTAGCCAGCCAGCCAGCCACCGCCGCGCGCCGGCCGGGCGGCACGGCGGGCGCCGCGAGCCGGGACGTGCCTGCCGGCGCTGATCACACCCTACCTCGTACACCGCCGGCGCCCCGCCGGCGCCATACTCAGTCGCGCAATGCAGCGGGCCGCATGGACGTGTATTCCGCGTCTAGTGTACCTGCATGCAAGAACTGTGCACATTTCGGGTGTTTTTTCTTCTTGATGAACCGGCCAGGAATTGCTATGCCAACATTGATTTTTCTTATCTTTTTCGGTGTCCATTCTTGGTACACACACACTTGCGAAAACGTGTGCGATTCGATTAAAAGTCACGAGTTCGCAGGGTCCGGGACAAGTGCATGTTTTCAGTGTACTTCATCAGCCCCGCAAGTACGCATGGGAAACGAGAATGTGAGCAAGATAGGTCGCCCTCGCCCACGATCAATTCCTTCAGTCGTCACGCTCCAGCTTGCCTGTCACCACGTGAGAGGGTGGGATCGATCGACGGGCCTGTCCCCGGGTCCAGATGTCGTGCCTGGTGTGCAGGATAAAGAAGAAGGGCGTACGTACGTGCGCGGGACAAGTTGACGGCCAGATGGAACGGGAGGGTAGAAGGATAGATAGCGGGGAGTTGCGCACTGTTCATGCAGCACACGATCGATCGATGATGATGGATGAGGGGAGGGCATGGGCCGGACGTGTCAGCCCGTGCGCCTCCGCCCAAAATGGTAATAAGGGAATCACTTTTTCTGCGAAATAATAAGGGCATCACTATTATAAAAAAAAATGCGAGGAGCATCACTATTACGATACAACAGAGTATTCTTAAAGGACAAATGAGTAGATTTTCTCCTCTAAAAAAGTGTCATTTCTTTTTTTGTGGTGGAAAAAAGTGTCACTTCTAAGTGACCCAGGTGGGCCCCTGCTCGCGCCACCTGGCGGCGTGGAGGCCTAGGGTCCGCTCCTGGCCCCTCCTGGCACTTTCTGGAACCTTCGTCTCCTGAAAAAAAAAATCTCCGTAAATCTTCACGGTATTTTGAGCTTCGTAAATATGGATTTTCTGAAAGTAAGAAAACATGCAGAAAAGAGCAACTGACTCTGTCACTGAATTAATAGGTTAGTCCGGAAAAAAATTATAAATTGCTATAAAAAGTATTCAAATGTGATATTATAATAGCATGAGACAATAAAAAATTATAGATATATTTGAGACGTATCAACGGCCGGAGCTCCCAAGCCTTGTCGTGCCACTAGGGACGGCTCAGACTGCCTAGAGCCGTGACTACACTCACCCTGCCAGGCGCGGAGCAAGAAGAGCCCGAGCCGTCCTTGTCCACCCACACCCGACAGCGAGCGAGATCCTTGTTGGATGCCACGGAGCTCAAATACTCTCGGGCGAGCGCATCCCAGTCAATGGGGTCTGCTTAGGATCCGGATTTGGTGTCGAAGCCGGCCATGGTTAGGGGAGAGGATGGAGAGGGGAGCAAAGCTGTCGATAATGAGGTTTATGTAGGATCAGGGTGGATCAGCCTGGGGCATGTCACACATGGCAGGTGCGTCTAGACCGCCTCATATCCATCTCATATATAGGTTGGATTTGAGGGGTGCCAGACAGTCCGTGTATGGAAACACAGTAGAAAAAAATCATCCTACGAATCAAATCCGGGAACACTATGAAGATCCATTTGGGATTAGATTAGATCATTATCAACTAGAGTGCAAGGGAAGTAGAGTTGGTGTAGATAGTTGATGCATATTCCCGCAGCTAGGATATACAACCTCCCAACCACGAGATTTTTCTCTCGAAGAAAGATCGACTGGACGGCCTCTTTGTTGGTATCCACGCGTATGGAATCAATAATCTGACAAGGCTTCACAGTCCAGGCCATGTTGTGCCGGAGTAGAAGAACGAAGGAGCAATAGCCTCATGGCGTGGAGGAAATGGTGGGAGAGAGGGGGGTGCAGCACAGGAAATTGTGTCTTGGGGCAGGCTTCTCCTCCCCTCTATTTATTAATAGGGCAGGGGTGGATGACATGGCGAGGGGGTTGTTCCTCCTCTCTTTTTATAATAGGCCATGGGGTGGCCGACTTGGGGAGGGGGCTATCCCAAAGGGGTGTGCCCGCATCTAGGGCCAGCTGCCCCCAAAGGGCCTAGCTGCACCAAGTTGGGCTTGCCCCCACTATTGAGCCCTAGTGGCCCATGTAGGGCTGCTCCACTTGGGCATTGCCAAGTGGCAGCCCCACAACGCCCTCTAAAACATTCAGGGAGGTTTAGGAAACTTTCAAAATCTTCCCACTCCTTCTGGATGCTTTCTAGGGTTACACGGAACATTTTTGGTTTTCGATTTTCTTCCAAAACCTTCTGGCTCTCTCTCCGAAGCATTTTTCTCTTTATTCGAAACTTTTCTGGTGAAAATTACATAAGCTCCTACGCTTCTAATACTCAAGAGATAGGTGACCCTTAAGCATTGACCGCATGGGTTCAGTAAAGTATAGACATGACCGGAACTCCTTCCATTCAATGATCAATAGCGGAATTGTGAACATCCATATTGATCCCTATACCCACACGAATGATTATCGAAATGCTTTACAAAACCCAAGGTGAGATTTATCGCCATCCAGGTAAATCGGCACTTGATCACTATGTCAATTATCCTCTTTACCGGTTTTGTTCTCTTTTCTCGTTCCCGCGTTTCGCCATCCCTGTGAAAAATCACATTGTGTCTAGCCAGACAATGATGGATACCTCCGCACCGAGGGGGCCCTAAGAATATCTCTCCATCATCGGAGGAGCAAATCATAGTCTCGAGCTATCAAGTCCATTGTCATACTTTTCTGATGCGCCTGAAATTTGTTGTTATGATTACCCTCTTACGGTTGACGTTTGACAAACCCCAAAGTACATCATCCGGTATGCAGAACATGATACTCTCATGGTCAAAGGAATTATGCATACGTTAACATCTGTGTGCTTGTACTAATAACTGTGACGATATGATCTCGTAGTATAACAATAAATTGGTCTGTTGAACACAAATGTTCTTCCAATAATGTGCTCTCAAAACATCCTTATTACTTTAATTATGCCTAAGCCCACAAATGTTCTTCCAATAATGTGCTCTCAAAACATCCTTATTACTTTAATTATGCCTAAGCCCATGATCAAGAAAACAGAACCATCATATAACACTTGAGCTAGTCTTAGAGGGAGACTAGGAATCTATTTTCTGCTTATTATTCCACACATACACATGAGTTTTCCTCTGAGTCTCATGGTTATCGCAGACTCGAGAACCATTGCAATTATATCACATAAAAACATTAATATAAACTTAAAAATGAATAATAATATTTATTATTTCCTCTAAGGCATATTTCCAACAGCCCGAACATTTGGCCTCGGTTTAAGGAGTGATTGGATGACCTTTTTTGGTCTGGGCCATGTTCAGGCGGACCTGGCCTCGGTTTAAGGAGTGATTGGATGACCTTTTTTGGTCTGGGCCATGTTCAGGCGGACCGGCCAGACGTTTACGGGGAGAAATAGGGGTCCGGTTTGAGATGCTCTAAGATCAATTGCAGGGGAAAATGTTAGCATTTTGGCCCATCATCAACTAGGGCATATCATACAGGCGTATACTAGCACAGGCTATACCTATATAGGCAGACATGTTGACTTCTCTGGAAAATAACAAGCCTGACAGATTCATCGGGCCAGCAGGCCATGCCAATCACTGGAACACAGGAAAAGACACATCGAGCAGGCACTCTATTGAGGAAGGGCCCGGACAAAGCTTCCAATCCATCATCGTCCACGTGATCCAAAAAATATCCAGTAAAACCCCCAAAAGGACACAGCGGCATTGCATTTCTCAGTTCCCACAACACCTCCTCAAGCAACCCTAAAAAAAGACCTCAAGCAGATCAGTGGCGAGCTGCATCATCACAAACTCAGAACAGCATTCAACAACAGTAACGAAGTGCAGAATACATAGATGTTTCCAAGCAACTCTAATGGTATAGGGACCGTTAGACCAGAACCAACTACATTCGCCCTCAAAAAGAAGAACCAACTACATTCAGTTTTGCACTCTGGGGTTCACAAGTGCTCTTTTGTTCACTGTGACGGGTCACCTTGATCCACTGCTAGGTTTACACTTTACAGTGTTGATTGAGGTTCAGATGAAACCAAGAGATCTAAGAAGTGCAAAAGTGTGAACGCCTGCCTTCTTTTAACTCCATGGTCCCATGGATATTCAAGAGTCATAACGATAACTTCTTTTTCTTCTTTGATGTATTGTGGAGCTTGGAATCTTTAGCGGCCTGCATGAGGAAATCATCCATCAGAGACATAGGAAGGCTGATGACTCAAGAAAACACAGATAAGATACTGTTAGAGGAAACCATGAACATCATGAATGAATGAATGTTCCATATAGGTGGTAGGTGCCAGACGGTGAAGTAAAATTCCAGTAACAGAATTATCACATCAATAAGGAACCATTTCATATGGCACCATCCAATGAGCAACACTGCAAGGAGACACTGTGGACTATAAATATCACGCTCATACGGTGAACAGAGGTGACAGTGCCCAGAACCTATATTATGTATATCAAGTAGTTCTGGCCAATGACAACTGCAGTGGCGGAGCTTAGTGCAACCCTGCAGGGGCCACGGCCCCCCCAGGTTTGAGCAAATTAATGAAGAAAATTTTTCTGGGAAAACATATATTAGAGGAAACAGTCTGCTTAGCACCCCCAAATGTTCATATTTTCTAATTGGCCCCCCCATTGATCCTTGTCAAGCTCCGCCACTGGACAACTGCATAACTGCTTTACTTTCCAAAACTCACTTTATGAATGAGGATTGTAGAATACATTTCAGTTCATCACATTATCTAGTGTCTACCCAATGATTTCCTATTTTCCATTAGAAAAGGACAAACAAAAAACCAAACCAGCCACTGTATTATATTATGTTTCGGTCAAAAAATAGTATTACCTTTGTTTTTCTCCTTTTCTTTTTCTTTTTCTTCTTTTCCTGTCTCTGCGCCCCGTCATCTTGATTGGAAACCTCAGAGGAATCCTCAAATGATGGAACATGCCGTACTACTCTCCCAGAAGTTGAGGCCTCACCTACATTAGCAGGACAGTGTAGGTCGAATTTGGTCAGGTCTGGAAGGGGTGTAGGTCAAAATAGGTTTTGAGGGGATGTGGCCAACTGGTCATGTACGTGAAATTTGCTAGCGCAATATAAAAAGAGTAAAGTTGACAACATCAATAAAGCAAAAAACAGTGGCAGAGCTCAACCACATCTTCACAGTAGTCCAGAAATCAGGCAAAGCTTTACCATTAATTTTAAATCAACCAGTATCAGGAAAATAAGATCTAGTCTTAAAGTTATCGTTAGTGATTCAGGTGTTTCTCGCTCGATCTATAACTGGAGACTGCGTGGTCCTAAAACAAATGGCATCCACTCTTTCGAACTTCTGTGTCATGTTCTGTGGCAAAAATCACAAGAGATGTAGTAACAAGCACTCTAAGCAGGCAAGACTTGGAAACAAAAGGCATAAAATAAGGTTTATTCATGCTCCTATTTCAATATTGCACTCAGAAGTAACAAATGGCACCTAAAATAGAAGCATAAACTTTAATCATGATATAACTCATCCAATACATGCATTTCAAGGGCTAGACATATGAATATAGGATAAGTGGAATGACAATCCATACCCTTGCTTGCCTTAATGGTTTCCTTTGCATTTTTCACAGCCAAATTTACAAGATCAGGATTTAGAGAGTCCAAGCCATCAGGTTGCTGTAGTTTTCTCTCGAGGAATTTCGCTAAAGCAGCAGCCTTATTTGTAGTTAGTGGTCCTCCAGGATGGGCCATCCTATTTGAAAGGAGATGAAACAGTCATATCCATAACCAAAGAAAAGTACTCATGCAAATTATATGTTCTTTAGCAAGCCCATATAAACATCACAAGGAATTAACTCTGCTGGTTATTTGTGCATGACACTGTTTTATGTTCCATGCGATACCCATCGAGCATGAATGTTATATTTTTTATATATACAAAAATAGGACTATACGGACGCAAGTATGCATAGAAGCAATAACCCCAACTTAATCCAAAAATCAGATACATCACCAATCACTCATGAAAGCCACAAAAAGTAAAGCATCCCAGTGATATGAAATTTTGAATCACGTGGCGCACTCGCTCATTCTTCACTTCATGTGCAAGCAGCAGACACGCCACGAGTGTTGAAAGCACAATCTAAATCCGAGTCATTTTTTCTCATCTAGCACTGCAAACCTCACAAATTTAATCAGCAGCACTGCAAGCAACAGAAGCAAGCAGCGAGAAACTACTTGAAATCAGCTTATCGGAAGACTTCAATCACACAACCTGAATTCAACTACACGCACTCCGCTTCAAATGAAGCAATCAACGAGCAAAATGACGAAGCCCTAATCCACAGCCCCAGAAGGCCAGAAAGCCCTCCAGTTCCTCCACTGAACCGAATTAAGCAAACACCCACGCTTGAATCGAGCCCCAACCCCGCCCACTACAACGGCGAAACCACACGACGCGCGTGGACCGTCAGACCGCGAGCTACATTTAGTGCATCTGGAGGCGGCAGGCGCTAGTGAGGGGGCGATGCGGTACCTCGGGTTGGGGCCGGAGGACGGCCGTGGCGCCGGGAGGGGCGCGAACTTGCTCCCCCGCAGCGCTTTGCGCTCGTCCTCGGTCAGGTCGCCGCCCGCCGCCATGCCGCCGCCGCCGTGCGATGGGACGAGGAGGAGGAGGAAGGCGACTCGTCTGTTCGGGTTGGTTGGTTGCTCTCTTGGGGTTCGATCGGACCAGATCGGCTTTCCCTCTATGCCGTGTGGGCCCATGCGCACCGGTTTGGGGTTCGGTCGGGCTAGGTTTGCAGCCTGGCCGGACCGTGCAATCGAGCCTAGTATGGCAGATGGGGCCGTATGTACAGATGTGATTCTTTCCAAGGCTCTAAAGCGGTCAAAAAGAAGATACGCTTATTTTTCTAACATAATACAG
Source organism: Triticum urartu (assembly GCF_003073215.2). Taxonomy (NCBI): domain Eukaryota; kingdom Viridiplantae; phylum Streptophyta; class Magnoliopsida; order Poales; family Poaceae; genus Triticum; species Triticum urartu. Next base: position 60,838,110 of record NC_053023.1, on the reverse strand, counting down.
ACGCAGACGCTCATATATATGCGCATACATGCACATCCTATTTCGATGAGCACCTTTAAAAAACTGAGCCGACATATCATATTGAGATCGACGAATTCATGAAAGATGCCTCGTATGAAGGAATTGTCTCTTTTCCAAGCAAAAGTTCAGTACTGCCAAGCAAAATCTACAAGGCTATGATCATGTTATGTGATTATGCTGCATTAGAAAATACTCCCTCCGTCCTACTTATGGGACGGAGGGAGTACTACTCTAACTTAATATAAGAAACACTAGTGTTATTTTGCTATATACTTCCTCCGTTTCTAAATATTTGTCTTTTTAGAGATTTTGAATGGACTACTACATATGGATGTATATAGACATATTTTAAAGTGTAGATTCACTCAATTTGTTTCGTACGTAGTTACTTGTTGAAATCTCTAGAAAAACAAATATTTAGGAATGAAGAGAGTATTTCCGAATATTTATTCTTGAAGCCAAGCTCATCTACACCTGGTGAAGAGAAAATCATAAGAGTTATTATTTTTCTTAAATCTGATTATTTTTTTTGCATAAAAGATAATTTAATGTGTGAGGTGCGCTCCAGATATCATACTATTTGGGCATATGAGCAGCTATCAGCACAAAAGAAGGATCAGAACAATACATCACTAGTAAACTTCTTCACAGATCTCATTTTTGTTTTTTTTGTTTTTTTGCTAAGAGATCCCCAGATGTTTAAATGATCTAAAATTTGAAGCGCATCCCGCAAAAAAAAAAACTTTCATGCAACAAAAAGTCAGATTTTTTTGAATTTTCTGTTCATCACAGGTGCAGCCAAGCCTGGGCACCGAACCGCCTCGTCCATATATTCCTGCTATCCGTTCTTTATCTCAAGTTGAGACCAGATCGCGCTCCGTCAAATAGGTGGAAGCTATCACCATGTTAAGCCATGCTGTAATTTCATGTTTCTGCTGTATTACCAAGGAAGCTCATAAGAAAGATCACAAGATATGGGGATAGATGTATACTGCATACTGTCCATTGTTCATCTCAAGCAGATAACACACCGTGCTTGCTCAAATACGTGGTAATTGAAGTTACTGACAGGCACAAGCAAAGAATGTTCGAACTTTGTAGTTGTTGATCGCAGTAATGATGTTACCTATCATGAACTGAAAATCTGAAACATGGTGTATTTACATGTTCACCAAAGCCCCGGAATTCAGAACGATGGCAGCTTTAGCCTGTTCGGCCGGCCACCGCCCATCTTTACATCGCCTGAAAGCTCGGTGACACTGACAGGGATCCGAAAGACCAGACAAAAAATTACACTAGACATAGTAGATCATGCCGACCTCGATGAGACTGATGTGGGGTATATGCAGCGTCACCGACGGGCCCCTGCAGTTCTTACGGAGGAATGAGTAGGCGTAGTCGATCGCAAACGACTTCAGGAAGTTGGAGTTCTTCCTCGCCTTGACGTAGGAGTGGCCGATGATGTACGCCACGCCGGCCTCCTTGGCCTCCAGGAGGTCCGACAGCTCGTCCCTCACCTGCGGATTGATCTGCTCCTCCTCGGCGATCTGGAAACGGACCCTGCGGCGGCTCAGGCTGCCCGACTCCTGCTCGTAGATGGACTGCAGGCTCTGGAGGGTCTCTGACTTGCTGCTCCTGGTCAGGGAGGTGCCTTCGTTGGAGTCTCTCATGATCAAACCGGTTCCGGTTGCATCGGTGGTGTGTATGACCGCCATTCTTCCTTCGTTCGATGACTCGTAGCTTCCAGAAGAGGCGGCTTCCTCCGCTTCCATTTGGATGAACTTGGCGATGCTCATCACCAGGTGGTTCTCAAAGTTCTCATCGTCTTTCTGCACATCCTTATAACCGTATCTCACAATGCACCGGTACATCCGGTACTGCCTGGGGCCGATGCGCCCGATGAGGTACCGTTCATCAGCTGGAACATAGGGCACTGGCACGGACTTCACGCAGACGAAGACCAAAATCTGGTGAAATGCGGGCAGGTTGGTGACGAAATGTGAGAAGATGGCAGGCACCCCAGTCACTAGCTCTGTGTAGATGAGGCCGATTCCAGGCACACGCACGATTCCAAGGCTCGGGCCAAGTGTAAGGATCCATTTCATTGAGACCTTGTTTTGGAGATCAAACAGGTACTTTCGCCGTGTGCCGTAGTGCCACACGTACATGATGAACATGAACACAAAAGCAAGCGCAATCGGAGTCCATCCTCCCTGAGGAACCTTTATGAATGATGCAGACAGATATGCGCCCTCAATTAACCCGAAGAATATGAGGAACGACAAGGCAAGCAGGATATTCTTTTTCCACACAAATATGATGACCAGTGCCATCAGCCATGTCGTAACAAACATCACAGTGATGCACGCAAGACCTAAGATCATGCACAGGATGGGAGCAAAAGTTAGTCCAGGCATACCAAGCATTAAAAAATCATGAAAAAAAGGGAAGGCTAAATACAGTGACAAAACAAGGAAAGATGGTAGTGACCAGCTAACTATACACACCTCCCAAGATATGAACATCAACTTAACCCCTCCTACCCAAGATAGACCATTCACCTCTAAAGGATATGAACATCACACTTACAGCCTATACAAGAAACATAGTAGCTGGTTGGCTGAATTTGCCAACATAAATGAGATATGCGCGATACATAATTTAGACAATTATAAATTCTTAGCACAGAAATTAGAAGTTCATAGCTATATTTTGGTTGAATCAAGAACAGTGACATTGAATGTGTATGACAGAAATGAATTGTCAACATAAGATGGTGAACTATGTTGCACAGAAATAGCAGGTTCTGAATAAAATGAAGTATATGAGGAACCATCAGATTCAAGAGCAAAACCCAAGTGTACCATAGGATCTGCATAGTTTCTGCATTATTGAAGTGGTCGAACTTACCATAAGCATTTCCTATAATGTTTATGTCACGGAAGCCAACTGTCACAGCTAAACAAAGGACCATCAGAATCCAATTTATCTCAGGTATGTAAATCTGGCCATAGATCCACCTTGATGTATGCACAACTTTCACCCGTGGAAAGCATCCCAAAGAAAGGCACTGCTTGACAATAGAGAAGGTTGCAGATATAATTGATTGGCTGCCCACAATTGCAGCAAGAGATGCCAGGACAAACATGGGCCAAAACACAGTACCTGCAAAAGTGATGTGATATGATTTAATACTATTTTCAGCAACATGTGAAGTGAAAATTCTCAAGCATGCTTTGGTCTTCTGAAACTTACGTGGAATTGATAGGTAAAAACTGTCATGTACATCAGACATGTTCTTCGAAAGAAACGCAGCCTGCCCCATGTATTGCAGAACAAGACAGGGATATATGACACCAACAAAAGCCAGCTAAAAACGGTGAAGAGTTGTAGTCAGTCAGCATGATACATATTTTTTTATCAGTCTAGCCTTAAAATATTAATGTCACAACTCATATATGAAGTTCTGCATACCCTGATGGATGCAGCAGTGAAATGGCCAAGATCGGCAAACATAGCTTCAGTGCCTGCATGTATCACAAATATTCATAAGACAAACTCTTCATTACAAATAATGGATAATCATAGCTAGATAGCACATCCATTTGAATTCACCTGTCACGGCAAGAAGGACTCCTCCTAGAGAAATCCAACCATCTCTTCCTGTTATCTTGAAGAACTTCACAATATAATGCGGGGAAAGAGCAAGACATACTCTGGGATTCCAGTGGATGATATTATAGAGACCAATGATACCAATGCTCAAGAGCCAAAGTACAACAATGGGGGCAAACACGAATGCCACCCTATGAGTACCTCGGTGTTGTAGCGCAAAGAGGCCAACAAGCACAACACATGCAATGAGTACTACCCAACCTGTAAAAGAACAAGTTAGTCAATATAATGGGACCCATTTACTAAAGGAAACTAGAAGTAATGCAGATATGTTCCTCAAGGAAGAAATCAACGGCAACAGTAATATCTTTGATGCAAAAAAAGAACTATGTACTCTTTCAAGATATACAGGTTACGAAGTCATAAAGGCAGCTCATTTAAATTCTACACCAGATCATCATGCAAACAGGGGTGCCTTGAAATTTATCTAATTTTCAGTCACATCATCCCCCATACTACTAATATAATTCAAACAAATAATTAGGTGTTCTGATTCTTTCAAATTTCAATGTTCCATCTGTCACCTATCAACTTTGTCGAATTCATGCAACCGATTCTTTCCAATTTCAATGTTCCATCTGTTTCCTATCAACTTTGTCGAACTCACGCAAATAAGCACACGAAGAAAATCTTAAAGTACACTAAATAATTGATTTCATTATCATAAAATGGGACGATTATTTTCCTCAACTAAAGATGAAGACGAAAAAACCTTTGATTACTTGCAGGTAATTTGAGCTACAGCTCAAATTTTACAGTTCCACGCATGACAGATAGATAACTAAACATTGAAATGCATTGGATTTCAGCATATAGATTAAGAACAACCAAGATTAATATTATATCAGATAGCTTGACTGGCACTTGCAAAATAGGAAAACCCCTACATAGAATTTGACCATACTAATCAAGGGAAGTCTGGAGATGCTTGTGTTGTTTAATTCCATTCTAACATATGGAAGTTCACTTACCCACTCTGAAGGTTTGAAGTAAAACTAGATGAAACACCTTCTTAAGAGGTTTTTTTTTAATAAATATGTAACGATTATAGCATATTACTGTCACATGAACGGGTTGCTAAATATCTACTCGGTCCGCATGTAAGGTTTGTGTGAAGTCAAAATATCTCAACTTTGATCAAACTTATAGAAAAAAAATATCAACATTCACAATGCCGAACTAATATTGTTAGATTCATTATGAAATGTAGTTTCATAGTATATATATTCGATATTGTGGATGTTGATATTTTTTAATACAAATTTGGTCAAACTTTGCAAAGTTTGACTTGACACAAATCTAATACGCGGAGTAAAAAGGACCGGAGGGAGTATTATGCGGTTGGGGGGAAATAAAGAAGAATCTACACATACCATTTCCTAATCCACCTGTGCCTCGGTCTTGTAATCCAGACAAGGCTGCCAAAACTGCAACAAGCACAGCATGAGATGTGACAACTGATAAAAGCAAAAGTATGTATCCACAATTAGAAAGAAAAACAAAGCAAATAAACAAGGACATGTTGTGCATACCAGAGATGGTGGGTGTAAGGACGCCATCACCTATCACCATGCAAGCTCCAAACAGAACAAAAAGAAGCAAACATGTCCGCAGCTTCTTGTGCTTCTCTAGAAACCTTTTGAATGGAGAGGACATAGCAGTCCGATCAACCCCAGGCTGATAATATGTTGACAGCTCTTCATCTGCCGCTTGCTGGTTTGGAAGCAGGCTCATCTTTGCATGTCTGCAGAGTAGTGAATACAAAGCAAACGTCCCGCCTGGATAACACATTTACTTTATTCAGTAACCACATGCAGTGAAAAAAACTAGCTTAACAAAATAACTACTCCTAGATAGCTCAAGTCACCACTCTACTGTAAAAGAGAAGGAACACAAGTTCATCCTTCGGAGAAAGAAAAAATACTTATGGCAAAAAGGTCCGCTGCACATGTTATGCTTACAATCTTATTACAGAACATCACATTTTCTATATTCCTTTCCGCCTACCAGAATTTATGTGTGCTCTACTAAGCTAGGCTAACACTTCCTCCAAATTCAATAAACTAAAATTTGAACACGGGAGCATAAGTACTTCTATTAAGAAACCAACAAGACAAACTAGTTCAATGAGATCACTCACCCTCGCCATTATCGTCAGCAGCCAAGACAATTATGACGTACTTTAGCAACGGAATGAGTGTCAAGGTCCAAAATATCAGTGAAAGCAATCCAAAGACGGTCGCCTCATCACTATACTTGTCCAGTCCAGACAGTGCGCTTTTGAAGACATAAAGAGGCGACGTACTCAGGTCTCCATACACCACACCAAAGCTCTGAAACGCTAGTAAGGAAAGAGCTTTGTGATATTTCCACTGGCCCTGCAAAACAACAACCATCAGCACAGCAAGACTACGAACAATGACCACAAGAAACTGGTGAATGTCTCTAATAAACTACTCCCTCCGTTCACAAATATAAGATGTTTTAGATATTTCAATATGGACTACATACGGACTGAAACTAGTGAACAAACACACTAAAATGCGTCTAAATACATCCGAATCAGAACAAAGCTAGAACATCTTAAAATAGTGGAGAGAGGGAGTAGTACACAAAACAAACGGCCAATGCAATTGCAACGATATGTCTATTTCTGGCGACGTTGGCCAGAATTTGATAAGCCAGCAGCTGATGAAACAGCTTTTGCTGTATCAAAGAATTTCCGATACAGTCTACACCTCTACGGTGATTTGAAGTTCAGAAACTGAAGCTGTATCAACAGAGAACTCTATGATGAGGATGCGCATGCCTGTAATAAGAAGGTGAAAACAAAAAGGTCGATCCATGGTCACCCTGACTACTCCCTGAGCATTAAGGGAGCACCAACGAAACAGTTGACCCGATTCGATCACATGGTACTGATGAACCCAATGTTCTACTGTAGAACCGAGCAAAATTGAACTTGTAACAAAACAAGTACCCAACCAATTGTATATACCCAGAATAATTGCACAGCCGCACCGCATCATCCCGCATCCGGCGGTAATTTTCTCACCCCCGCTCCGAACAAGCGAGATCGAAATCTCGGCACCACCATAAAGTAAAACCCGAACACGGCCGCCTTCCAAATCACAACATCATAATCCGAATTCCCGACGCGGCATGGAGACGGGTGGAGCGGAGCGGAGCGGTTCGTTACCTGCGGCGCGGCGGCGGCGCCGATCTCCTCGTCCATTGGGGGCGCCCGCCCGCCACTGGAATCTCGCGGCGGCGGCTACTCGAAGCGGCTGCAGCAGCAGCAGAGGAAGCTGATGCTAGCTCCCCCGGGGCTAGCGCGGCGAGGCGGGAGGGCCTGGGAAAGCGACGGGGGTGGGGTGGGGGTGGGAGGAGGAGAGAAGCTTCCCCTCTCCCCTCGTCTGGTTTTGTAGGCGCGGACGACGACGAGAGAGGAGGAGAGCTATCGACCGGGGGTGGGAGCCGCGAGCCTGGTGCCTGCCTGCTCACGTCGCCGTCTCGAGGACGACGCGTAGGAGCAGCGTGGGCGGGCGGCGGCGCCGTGGGGTTCGTGGGGCGGGAGGTCGCTGGCGTGTGGGTCCGGCAGGGGAGGCGGACTGGCGTGTGGGTCAGTGGATGCGGGCTCGCACGTGCGGCGGGCGTGCACGGCAGGTGGAAAGGGATGGGGATGGGATCTACATATCTACTGCTGCGGGTGGGCCGGGCCGGGCGAGATTGCGCATGTGTGGTGTGGTGCGGTTGCTGTTGCTGTTATTATTCCGTGGGCGATTTTACTCGTGTGTTTTTGTCTCAACGGAAAAAAAACGTGCGCCTGCAATTTCTGAAACAAGAATGGCCGTTCGGTTTCTTGTAGGAGAAGAGAACGCCGTGGACAGCAGGCGGATGCGCGCAAACGTGCTCACGCGGGGTTTGTTTTTCGGGAGCGCCACGCGGTGTTTGTTGAAAAGTGAAACGGGGATCAAGTTAATATGTTGAAATTGGAGCCAGTTGAGCTCCATGTAAATTTGCGAAAACAAGTACTACTAGCACTAGCAAGGGCCTGTTCGGCATTCATCCAGCTCCGCAGAAATACAGAAGTGCACGGAGCACCATGTTTGGCAACTTCGAGAAAATGGACTGCGGGACACTCCCGCTCCGGTCCCTCCAGGAGTGGAGCTACGGAGCTGAGAGCTGCCAAACAGGCTCTAAATAAATACTACTATAGAAGTTGATCATAGTAGGTCAAGTTATATAACATCCAAACTACGCTCGCGTATTTATTTATTTTTTGTTTCTATGCTCGATTAATATTACTCTCTCTGTTTATTTTTATAAGGCATTGTAGATACTTCAGACGACTTGCAAAACAACTCAACTACAGTTGTCTGAAACAACTTATAAAAGTGAACAGCGGGAGTAGCTGTTTGTCTGTTCGGATGTTTGTCCTTTGATGAAAAGCTTTTGCGCGTTTGAAAAAAAAAAGTTTGCAAATGTCATGCGTGGATGGAGCGGCCGCATCCAATCTTACACCAACACCGGTATGAAAAAAAATTTTAATATGATTCGTGTCCCGTCAGTGCAATAAACAAACCCTAATCATTGGCCATCCTCTTGATATTTTAGGAGGAATCATTCGCGATCAAACAACCGATTTTAAATTGGGCATATACACGTATTCCTGTACGGAACCTGTCGCGGTCAACGTACCATTATTTTGGCTACGGTAAACAACAGGTTGCATTACTTGTATGTAATTATTGCTGGCTTGCTGCCTCTGATGGATCCACGTCGGCGTTTTCAGTCGATCCGACGGCCAAGGATCGTTCAGGGGCCTTTGGCCGCTCGCGCAAGTCAAAAGGGAGTACGGTCGTACTCTCACTAGGATGGGTTTAAGCTGAGCTATACCTCGAGAATTATTGTTTGGGTCCATAGTCAGACTGAATAATGATCAGATAGATAGTCAGATGACATCACATGATTTGGTAACCACCGTGCGAAATATTGGTGGCCGCATAATGGTCCGATGATGATGCCCTGGATGCATAATTGCCATTTCTTTAAGGATCGTATATAATTGCCATTTTGTAACCAGGACACAAGGACTTTTATGGCTTTTTTTAGGGAAATGTCTTCATCATTAGCTTCATTAATTATATCACACTTACATCGCCCACGAGCATCGAAATGATAGAAGTGTGGAGTTGGGTGGTGCTCCGGGCGAAATCTTGCCGGTCTCTTCCGGCCGATGACGGCGGCAGCCGTGGACGCCGCTGCACCTTCTTGAAGGCGCCGTCGAGGAGTTCACTAGCTGCACAATCTTGAATTCGGTTTTTCAGGTGAAAGCCTATGGCCTGGTTGGGTCGGGCGACGGCGTCGGTATCGTCGCTTCCCTCTTTGTGGCGTTGTTTGGATTCCGTTCGTGCTCTTCATATACTAGACGCTCACGACATTGCGGCCGGCAAGTGCCCAACCGGCAAGTGCCCAACCGGCAATGTGGTGGTGTGACGTCCAGTTTGGCAATGATGATGATGGCAAGCGGTGCAGAGTCGCGATAGGGCTTCGGTTGTTGGTTCTTACCCAACATGCTCGAGGTCTCTTCTACGTCTCGACATGCCGTCGCAGAGTCAGAGCTGCCGTGGTGTGCTAGGTGGTGACGATGACAAGTGGCTGGTGGTATTCGAGGAGGTGTTGGTTGGCGCCAACTCTGCCATTTCTTCTGTCTTTTGGTGGTCTTCTCAATCGGAGCTGTCTAGACTTCTGCACCGGCAATCGTCTGTTTGGCATGAGCCGACATGGGTTTCGGCGTTTGTGGCGACAAGGGCTTCATTGGCGGAAGTCGATGGTGAAGTCGGAGTCACTGGGTGATGACGATGACGCTTGGTGACGACCTCGATTTTGTGGTTCTTCTCTACAGCGTTTTGTGTTTCTCCGTGTGGGTGGCCAAGTCGGACGGTTTTGCCCTGTGTGGGCTGTTGTAATGGTTTTAGCCCGGTTTTTCGTAATTAACCGGGCAACCACCTTCTTTTTTAACGTAATCAATATCCTTAGGGGCCAAGTTCGAAAGAAAAAAGATAGAAGCAGGGAGTCATCCACCCATGCAGAACTCCTAAGATCACTCTTGCGCCAACGTATGTGCAACAGAGTTGGCCTCCCTCGATAGAAAGAATATAAAATGTTGGTAAAACGCTAGCCTGAATGCAAATTTCTTCTTCTATGGCATATTGATCACCTCTATGCAGTCAGATTGCCCAAAAAAAAGGGACTGTCTACTTGACAGTCGACTGGAATCCAATTGGATTACAATCAAATTTTGCACCAAATAGGGAGCTGACACGTGTATGCCCTTTATTTCCTCCTTTGGCTGTATGTATGTCAACGAACAGCAAAAGCAGCGCATTTATGCCATTTATGCATCAGGACTGAAACGACCCAGCCTAAAATCCCATCTGGACCATAATGGGTTTGATGCCCTAGATCCGGTTTCTTAAAACTAGACCACAATTACGCCTGGGCAGTAAAAAGGTCAAGGGATGGGTCCCAATTTTCGCAGTTCTGAAGATTCTTCAGTTCCAATCCCTATTTTGATGCCTAGTGAATTTTCTAAGCTCTGAAGATCAAGAGAGAAATTTTGCCAGGACATGTGAAAACAACAAATGTACTGCATAAATCAAGAGAGGAAACATGAACTGGATAGTTCAGTAACATTGCAAAGCACAAATAAAGCCAGAACAAACTATATAGTAGAAGAAAAAAGCACACACTGTATACGAAACCCACATGAATCAGGCAAGGGATAACTAGATAGTTTAGTAGCATGTGTGCCCACATGCTCACATCCCCAAACAGAATATCCTAATGAACATACACACTGAGTAATTACATTGAAGATCCCAGTCAAAAAGCACAGCACAGCACTTGCTCTATAAAAAACAGTGTAATCACAGTTCAATTTAACTACAAAGATACACCGGAAATACAGTTTAATAACTCTGAAATACCACTCAAATGCCCATTGTAATTACATTGAAAATTCACAGCAATTACATACAGTGTGTTACTCTGAATATCCACTGAAAAAATTACATACACTATAATTACTCTGAATATACACTGTAATTACACTGAAAAAACATTGTACTTACACTGTAATTACTCTGAATATACACTGTAATTACACTGAAAAAACATTGTACTTACACTGTAATTACTCTGAATATACACTGTAATTACACTGAAAAAACATTGTACTTACATTGTAAAAGACAATGTAATGGCAGTTCAATTTAACTGCAAAAAATACAATGGAATACACTATAAAATACAGTATAATATCTCTGAAAATCCTCTTAAATGCCCACTGTAGTTAGACTAAAAATTCACCGTAATTACATTGTAACGTAAACTGCGATTACTTTAGAAAATCCACTAAAATCCCCACTGTAATTGCACTGAAAGTCCATTCTTTTTATAAATAAAAAGCACGGTAACTCTACTGAAATGCAATGTAATTACACAACTAGAAAAAATACACATTATTTGAGCACTTGATATGTCAACACTCAACAGTAGCTTAACTTTCAGCTCCTAATTAATTGCACATCTCTGATATGCAAGCACCTGCAGAATCACCAGACAATTTGCAGAGATCACATGATCTATCTATTCCACAGCACAAAACTGGTCAGTTTGCATAAAAGCACTAGGGACATAGCATAACCACAATATTTAGCATGTACAGTGGCAAAAAAAGAGCATTTCCAAAGTAGTAAATTATAGTAGCTATAAGCCCCAAAACACTGAAAATACAGTTACGAAGCTGTTGAAATTACATATACTAGAAAATCATGTGCACAACTAAGGTTTCTTACACAAATGGGCAGAAATAAAGTACGAGTATACAAATAACCCTAACAAAAGAAAATAAATGGTTCTAAAGTGAATGCACCAACAATGACAAAACCCAAAACATCTAGAGAGGTACATTAACTAAAAAGATAATGTGATTGCTCTAAAATCCTCACTGTAATTACACTGAAATCCTCACTGTAATTACAATTCAAAAGCAGTATAATTCCACTGAAAATGCACACAATAATTGCACTAAAATTTCACTGAAACATACATTGTGCTCAGTACAAATTTCAGTAAAATTACACTGTATTTCTAATAAAAACACATGAGTTTAAGAGACTAGAACATTGTGATTACACTTTAGTTTCAGTAATTTCCATTTAGACTTTCAAATGGTAAAATGGATTCAATACAAATCCAACAAAGATAAACCCAAAATGTTAGGTTCTAAAAGTGCAAGCGGGCATTGTAAAACTAGGAAACTTCCACAACTTGCCTATGGAACTTGCAGTACTAAAAAACTAGGAAACTCACCAGTGTGATACAAATTCAAAAACGTTGCAAACTAATGGAATTCAAATGGAAGTTACACTACTTACTTATGGAACTTACACTACTGATTAGGGAACTCAAACCTATGACTACATGACTCGTCGAGCGAGGCCTTGCTTTCTATAAATACATCACCATTGAATGAGAAACTTAGTCTCTGAAACGACTAAGACAGAAGACATGGTCAAGCTGACGCCGCCCTTGCTCACCTGCCCGAATGGAATAAATATTTCCTTCGTCTAGTCTAGAAGGGAAAAAGACTGGCAGGGAACAGGACCGTGACTCCTCTAAACCATTACATGAAAGAGAAGTTCATTCTCGTCATGATCTTGAAATGTAACACACATAAAACCCTAAGCATCAAATATATGAGGATACAACAACACTGACATGACCATATCAAACCATACTACAGAATGAGTGAAAAACTGAAATTGCATAACACTAGAACTGAAAATTACACAACCTAATAAGGAGATAGCATCTAAAGTACCAACAGCTCATTACAGAAGTACTAGGGCAGAGAAATTCATGAACAAAAAAATAGCTGAAGATACAACACAGACCACCAAACACATACAAAACCAAAACATAATGAATAAGAACATTCACATGACTAAGAACCTGACTTCAGATGAGGGAGGTTTTCCTAAATTACTACTACATCTCTACATCACTTGAACCTAAATTCAGATCAAGGATTGACAATTAGGACATGCATCTACATCACAAGGGCCATTAGAATAAAAATGACTGGTGAACCAAATTCAGAGCAAGGAGCAAGGATTGACCATTAGCGCCTACTTCTACATCACACAGACGAGCAAAATCAACTGACCAGGGCAAAGGAAATTTAGAGCAAGGACTGAAAATAAGCAACTGCATCTAGATCACACAAACATACAGAAACGAACGACCAGGGAACCTACATCTAACCCCCAAAAAACACCCTCTGAATCAAACTCCCACGCTAGCAGATATCAAATCAGCGAGGGAAGAGCAAGGACCTACATCTACATAACAAGAACGATCAAGAATAAAACTAGCAATACCACTAGATCCAGCAGATCAGACGCCTAGGCCAGCACATAGAAAATTGACAGGGGAAACGAATCCACCGCTACATCCATGTACCTACCACTACAAGAACAACAAAAATCGCTAGAGAAAATCCACCGCTACGAGTACACGTACACGTACATTCTATATCAAACACCAGGGGAATCGAATCAAACCAGTAGATCTAGAAGAAACCCAGTGGGGAAAGAGAGCAGACGAGAACAACCAACCGAAACCACAAGGAACTGGATCAGAAATCAAGTTGCAGTAGAGAAGGAGCTCGGAATCGCCATGGTCGACAAGGAAATCGCTAAGGAATCGAAATGACAGAAATGAAAAAAGGAGACAAAGAGGGCTAGGGCCTAGGGGATGGGCACTTGGGCAGTAACGGGTTCGCCCGGAAACTATTACGCGACCGGTAAGGAACATAAAAGGAAAACGCCCGAAAAAAGGCACCTCCCAGCATGAATCTCTGTGCAAGATTGAACGGCCACAAAATTGAATGATGCCCAATTGTAAAACACTCGTCTGTGAAATAGCAAAACCGAAAAATAACCGGGGTATAGATAGGGGCTGCCACCATTGCCCAAAAAGCTTCATCCTGTGGCGTATTGATCACCTCTATGGTGGAGTATACGAAGACTGGGGCACGTACGTGGATATCGAAGCTAAATAGTTACCCTGATTTGGGTGACGAGACCGGGGCACCTACGTAACCCAACAGGCCAAGAGATCAAACGAAGATAGGAGGATATACTTGTCGGCTTGTTGCGAGCCGTGCTGCTGGTCCGGCATACCGTGTCAGGCATGGGCGAGGTTTATCCTCAAGAGAGGGTAGAGCCCCTGGTAAGAGCATCAACAGCCGCCTCTCCTCAAACGACGCGTCCGATCAGTTATGAGAGAAAAAAAAAGCCGGACCCCATATCTTTTATATTTAAATAGCTACCCTCACCATCTATTTAACATGCAAGCATACCACATCATCGCATTATATGCATGAAAAAAAGATCCATCCTCACTATCATATGTCTCTTAACATGCAAACATGTCACTTTAAACACATGCATGAAAAAAGACCCATCTCAACATGCAAACATACATGAGAATTTTTATTCTAGTATTCTATTTATATTTAATAAATATTTTACAACTATACATTAATCAAACATAATAAATATTCATGTTTCATACAACGAATCACAATGAAATATGTTGTAAAATATTCCCGCAACAACGTGCGGGGTATCATCTAGTTATCCTTATACAATCAGGTTGTCCGCAAACCCTCATATTAATACTAAATCTAGGGAGAATATGAAGGCTCGGGACGCGCCCGGGCAGTCTGCCATGTAAGACGCAGCCCACCCGTGCCATTTTTCCTCTTTCTTTATTCTTTCTTTTCTTTTTCTTTCTTTATCTCCATCAATCACATGCAAGTGACCGTACGTGTAAGGAAGAAAATGAGGAATATCGTTGCATGCACGAACAACTGGGGGCTCAAAAACGGACACGCTCGGGCATAGACCGGGCGCGTCTGCGGACGTTTAGGAGGGCGGATTTGCTAAGCCAGGCTGTAGATGCTCTAATGACGCACGCTAATCTAGCTTTCAGACGGGCATAGGTGGATCCAATGATGATCCATTCTGGCAAGTTGACCACCTTATTCGTTTCTGCTCGCGGCACCGTCACTGCCTCTCGTCCGTCTACCATCCGTAATAAAAGGAAGCGTGAGGTTATCCTAGGATGTCTTTCCATCCCTGGAGGCGTCATTATGGAGCCCATCACCCCCTCGTCATCTATTGAAAGAACATGCGGTGCCCCCATGTTTGGTTTTGGTAATTGATGACAATCTCTATGGACTAATGGTTGCCTTGAGTTATATTTGAAGGTTTTGTCCATAGGCTTTTTTTGGAGTACATGTGTTGGTTTCAAGGAGAGTTTGTGTCGACCAAGGTGCTATTCAAGGAATTATCCAAAGATTGGTCATTTAAAAGTTGAGCTTATTGCAAGCATGTCTTGAAGAAAAAGATTGTTTGATCATTCATGTTTACCTTCAAGACATCATCCAAATGAAGAGAGTTGGAAAGAATCAAGGTTGATCAAGACTAAGTCAAGAGTGAATCAAGTTTATCAACACATAAAGCATACACGATGTACAGAGGGATCAAGTGATCCCATGGTATGGTAAGCATTGTCCATTACGCTTTGTGTACTAACCCATGGTCTTCGTGAGAGTTCTTTGTGGGGTTAGGTTGCGGTGTGCAAATTCAAGTGAAGCATCACGAAGAGATCAAATGCTTGAAGCTTGCCGTCCATTGTGGTGACAATGGACTTGTGAAGATGTGCGGAAGAGTGGCTCACCCATAGTTGAGTATGGGGAAGCAATCAACTAGTCTTCATCGAGCCAACACAATCAAGAAAGGTGGTCCAACTTGAGGGAGTCAAGATTGTCATCATCTAGCTCAAGTGGACCATGTGCAAGGCAAAGGTTTGCCCTTGATAGGTTTTCTATTTTACCGGTCTCATGATGGTAGTTGGGAGACCGGGTCATAGGATCGATTGCCGTACTATCAAGGGGGGATCTCGATGAGTAGCTTGATCGTATCATTCGTAGAGAGCTCAAACCATTGCATCATTGCATCATATTTCTTGGTTATTGTTTAGTTCTATTTGTGAGTCTTAGAGCTTATGGTCATCTTGATGACAAGCTTGAGTTCATCAAAAACGGAGTTTGCATGAATCTTCTATGATGTTTTCGGTGTTGGAGGTTTTACCTGTCTTTTCCGAGGAAGGGTTCTCACCATTTTCTTATGGATCTTTTCTCATTTGCTTCTTATTGATATTTCTATCAATATTGTGTTATCCCATGTCGTTAGCTTTCCAACAAACTTGGTTTCGTTGAATTCGGAGTCCGTTTGCAGAAGTTATGGCTGTTTTTGTAAAGGCTGCAGCGGTACTACCGTGGCTAGAGCGGATGTAATTTTTTACTACCGCTCCAGAGCAGTACTACCGCGGCTCCTAAGCGGTAGTACCGCTCCGGACCAAAATCTCGTGTTTTGCTCAGCGGAAGTAGCCACGGAAGTATTTTTTTATACCGCTCGCAAGCAGTAGTACCGGTACCATTTGCGGTAGTACCGTGAGGTCGGGCGGTAGTACCGTGAGGATGAGCGGTAGTACCGCTCCGGCGGTTCTACTGGCCTTTTGCCTCCTCGCTGTTGTTTTTCAAAGGGGTACTTCCGCCCTAGCGGTAGTACCGCTCTGTGCGGGCTGTGAGCATAACGGTTGAATTTTTCCCCACCTATAAAAGGGGGTCTTCTTCCCCAATGAACCCAATCTCTTAAGCTCGTTTTCCCCCATTGTGGACCTTCTTTGAGCTTGCTAACTCTCAATCCCTCCATGGATTTTTGCTAGTTTTTGAGGGAAAAGAGAGAGGAGATCTAGATCCACATTTCCACCAATCACTTTCTCCTCTTTGTGAGGGGAACCCCTTGTATCTAGATCTTGGAGTTCTTGGTGTTCTCCTTCTTGTTCTTCCTCTCATTTTCCTCCCTAACATTAGTTGCTTCGGTGGGATTTGAGAGAGAAGGACTTGGGCACTCCGTGTGCCCTTGCCATTGCATTTGGTGCATCGATTTGAGTTCTTCATGTGATACGTGGAAGTTACAAGTTGAGAAGCTTATTACTCTTGGTTGCTTGGGCGCCCTAGACGGTTGGTGGTGTTCGGAGCTCAATCATTGTGGTGTAAAGCTCCGCGCAAGCGTCGGGGTCTCCAATTAGGTTGTGGAGATCGCCCCGAGCAATTTGACGGGTACCGGTGACCGCCCCCAAGGGTTGCCAAAGTGTACGGGTTCGGTGACCGCCCCCAAGAGTTGCCATTTGTACGGGTTCGGTGACCGCCCTCGAGGGCCCCTTAGTGGAATCACGACATCTTGCATTTGTGCGAGGCGTGAGGAGATTACGGTGGCCCTAGTGGCTTCTTGGGGAGCATTGTGCCTCCACACCGCTCCAAACGGAGATTAGCATCCGCAAGGGTGTGAACTTCGGGATACATCATCGTCTCCGCGTGCCTCGGTTATCTCTTACCCGAGCTCTTTACTTATACACTTTACTTTGTGATAGCCATATTGTTTCTTGTCATATATCTTGCTATCACCTAGTAGTTTATCTTGCTTAGCATAAGTTGTTGGTGCACATAGGTGAGCCTAGTTGTTTTAGGTTTTGTGCTTGGCAAATTAATCGCTAGGTTTATTCCGCATTTGTTCAAGCCTAAACTGTAATTATTTTAAAGCGCCTATTCACCCCCCTCTAGGCGACATCCACGATCTTTCATCTATGTCATGAACTCTCCGAGTGAAAGCGCAAGCTTCGGCCTTGGTCGGAGGGGCATCAGCAGTGGTCCTCGTCGCTCACCCTTTGGGGGTGACGCCTTAGAGGCCCAGTCTTTTGTCTATTGGCGGTTCCTCATGTGGCTTCGTAGCTTCGCCATCAGCTACGCGAGAGCAACCTCGGGGCCGGTATGGAAGTCAGAGCGGCGGCTCCAAAAATCTCGTGCGTCTTGTGTTGGCTTTGGTTGCTTAGGCAAAAGAGCTTTCGACTGGGCTAGTTCGCGGCCTCGAGGTCGATGTGAAATTCGGAGCGGTGGCTCCAAAAATCTCCAGCGAGTAGGATGTTGGTGCTGGTCGGTTGGGCGGCAGAGTCATGAGCTAGAGTTGTGTGTAGCCTTGGCGCCAGCGCGAACACCGAAGCGGTGGCTTCGAATTTGGTGTTGTATTGTAGTGTCGTCTCTTGTCACTTGGGTGGCAGGGTCATCGGCTCGGTTGGTGCGCAATCTCGGGATTAGTGTGTGTGGGTATCACAATTGTATCAATTTTCAGGAAGTTTTTCTTTTCTGAATGAAAAGGCAGGGCTTCGGTCGGTTGCAAATGGGAGGTACTAAGACATTCGGGTTTATCCATCGCGTCGGCATAACCACCATGAAAATGTCAGTTGGCACATAGTGATGTGACCATGCCTACCTTTTGTCATTAAAGCACAATGGACCTTGTTGATAATGACACATATAATTTCCATTTTTCTTTTTCAAGACAAGAATACGATACAAAAGAAGAAGAAATTGTACTCCTAATTACATACAACACAACCATGCAAAAAAGGTGCATACAGCAGAACACAAACCGTGTGTCCCCTACAAGCATATGTGATTCTAGAGAAGACATACAACTGAAAAGACCTAGCTTGAGCCCCCTTGTCTGTAAGGACCTATCGGGCATCACAGAGCAGTGAAACTTCATTGTTACATACCCCTTCGTTCGGAATTACGTGTCGCTTAAATGGATGTATCTAAACTAGAATAAAAATTTCTCGACTCTATCTTCATCCTGATCATCGTGGCCCACGGAGCCATCACCTAGGCATCCATCGTGTTTTTGTCCGGTGGGTCGACATGCAATCCGGTTGTCTGACCCTCGACATGTCTTGGCAGCGATGACGATAATAACACCATGTGTGTTTCGGTCAGAGGTTATCTATCATCTTTCATTTTTATGTTCCTAGTCTTCTCATAACAATGATGCAACGAAGCAACAATTGATAAGCTTTCCTTGCAAGTCGTGTGTTTCAACAACAATGCATTCAATGATTTCAGGTTCTCAGATGATTGAGCGGTTGGCTCAGGTAGTTCTTTTACAACCTCTGATATTAGTTTAGCTTTTGCATGTTGGTTTAATAAGTATTTTCACCAAAATACAAGATGGAAAGTCAAACATGTGAACCATGAAACTAAATTTGGCAATTTAGGCACTGTTCAGTAATGGTCCGCTTCTAGAATCTGCAGAGTAGCTAAATGACAACTTCATCATTTTAAACTACAGCTCCGCCAACTCCTCTTCGGGAGTTGTGGAGCGAAGCATTGCTGAACAGCCCCTTAAAGAGAACCAACTTGCCGCTAGACCGTTAGAAGGGTGATTGTACCCCCAATCCATTAGGGATCAAACCCCAGATTTAACACATGTGTGTCTCACAAAGACGGATATTCTTTCAATGGGAGGTGGTCTTCCCATCGACGGCAAGGCGTGGGTGATGACTTCGTTAATCTCTAGACCCATCGGTTGAGTCTCAAAGTTGCCCATATGGGTAGGATGTGCGGATTCATGATAAGCGCATGTGCGTGTATGTGAGCATCTATACTCTTTTGTTTCTTAAAAAGAAAATTGATGACTTAAAAAAATTGGGATCTTTTCCAGATGGCAGGAGGGAAAGAAAGCAGATGCAGGCGAACCGTTGGCCCGCGACGATGTGAGTGATGCACGCAAGCCTACAAGCGCGTGTGAAGAGTGAAGACGTGTCGTGGGGAACGTGCTATCGTGCCATGGCCGACGCTTATCTCTTCAGATATCTCTGCACGGGTAGAGCCCCACATGTGTAATGTGTTGACGTACGGTTAGTCTAGCTTTCGGGCGTGTCCAGATCGATCGGCTGGCGGTCCATGATGGCAACCTAGCTTGGCGGGCGTATGCATGGCCCGTTCTGTTGCGGCAGTGTCACACGCCCATTTGGGCGATGAGCCATGCATCTTTAGAGCATCTTCAACGGCCACATAAAAATTACGCGGCCAATAAACGTTATAGCGCGCCACTATAGCATTTTTAATGCGCGTGTACCAACTTTGTTTTGATAGACGCCCAAAAACGCGCGCCTAAAATGCAGATAGTGTAAATTGTGAAGCGCGCGCAATCCGGCGCCTAAAATATGCTGCACGTGATAGTGTTTTTGAGCGCGTGCCCAAAAACTTTTAGCGCTACAGCTTCTGCTGAAGCTGCCCGGTGCCCAAAAAAATAAACTTTTAGTGCGCGGAGCTTTTTTTGGGCGGCTGTTGAAGATGCTCTTAACTGGTTGCCACGCCAGCTGAATGATCAAGTGAGGGGAGGTTGGAAGTGATGAGTAAGCCACGGCTTAATAAACGCTAAATTGCGAAGTCTCCAATTTTGACGAGACCGGCTGCGCAATTTGTTCGTGGTTTAGTGACTCAACCAGGGAAATTACATGGCCACATGGGCCCGCTAAAGCTTAAGAAGGAAACCTCAATTATGGCCACATGTACATTTCGCATTGATTTTAGATACAACGATTTTTTTAGTTGACATCAATATTTTTGCGGGTGAAATTTCCGATCTATTCATAATCGATTATGACAGTGCAGAGAACTTCAGAGGTAACACAAATTACAACAACCAGGTCTGTGAATCACCTAGCGACCACTACAAACATTGAAGCGAATCGAAGACGCGTCGTCATCATCGCCAGCCCCTCACCGGAGCCGGATAAATTTTGTGCGTGAGTGAAGTGCAATTAATTTCCACCCAACACTCAAATATTAACACCGTGCGTTATGAGTGCTTAGAGCATCTCCAGCAGCAGACCAAAAAATTTAGAGATCAAAAACTGATTTTAGGGCGGAAAGAAAAAGTTTTTGGTCTTTATAAAATTTTCAGCTTTTCTAGCAAACCAAAAATTTAGCCTCTTCTTTTACCACAAATAGCACCATGAAAAGTAGCACAAAGACCCCCAAAGCATAACATGAGATTACAATCAGGTTCTTCGCCCTCGAAAATGTGCACGGGCACGCAAGTGCGCGGGCACTCACCTGCCAAGTCCTGCCGCCCACTTGTTTTGCCCCGTGATTCACGCAGTAGTTCATAAAAAAATCTCAAAAAGTTTGAAGTTTCAACGATGAAATTTACGGTTTTTGCATCTCAAACTGTCAAGTTTCAACCAATTTCAAAGAAATAATTTCAAGCAATTTTTTTGTCGGTCATAGACACAAAAATAATTGATTTTATCGGTCGCTCGTACTAAGTTTCAACATTGAAACTTAACTTATTTTAAAAAACCATCAAAGTATATTCAAAATGGATCTCATTTGAATGGACTGGTTATGAGAAACATGAATATGAAAACAGAACTTAATTTGAAATTTTCGTTTAAAATATATAAAACTTTGAAAATTGAAAGCCAAAATAAAAAGCGGACACGAGGGACATGCGTTCCCCCACACTTGCATGCCACAGATCCTCACCCTCTTTGCCCTTCACCTTTGGCCCCGTGTCACCATCTTCGATAGTCACCGTCGGCGACCATCATTGCCACATTTGTGTCTCCCGCGAGCAAAGATGAATTGAGCTTCAACAAATCCTAGTCAATGCAATTGGGGAGCCTGCAACAGGAGGGTAGCCAGTCAGCGGGAGAGGGGCGGCAGAGTCGCGGCCGCCACGTGGGGAATGGGATCTTGGCCCGGTATGGGGTCGGGCGCCGTATCGAGGCAAGATGTTGGTTGGGTGCGGCAATTCTCGCCGAATCTGTAGTGGGGCATTGTTGGATGTGCGTACTGACAGGAATGAGTGGTTGGGTGGCAACGTGGCTTGGGGCAGCCGAGGGAGTGGCGACGGCGGTTTAGGGCGGCCGAAATAGGCCACGACGGCGGCGCGAGGAGGTTGCTGCGAGCCTGCAGCTGGGATGTTTCGGATCAGGCGGTTGGGGTTCCTAACAACGGTTTTGGTTGGTCGATTGCTAGTGTAGACCCAGACATACCATTCTTATAGCAATTTCTCTTCGTCCGGGTAAAAATGGTCATCATGTTTTGGCCCCAGAAGCCAAAAAGAAAAAGGAAACCGCTTTTGGTTTCGACTCCGCTTTTTTCATTGATTGCAAATTTTTGTTGATAGCTTACCAAACTGACCACTTGGTTCAGCTACGCTTTTCGTTCTGTATAGTTGGAGATGCTCTTATGGCTTAGGTCAGAGCGACACAATGGTGCACAGTTTAGGCTCGCGGTGATGTGTTGATCATACGTAAGGTCCAACTATTTGTTGGTACGATGGGTTATTGATATATCTAAATCTAGTATGCCAACAAATTCGCCTCGGATTTACTCATTTCTCTTCGATTCCTCCCCTTTTCTGTATTTGCAATAGTAACCAAACAATTCAGCTTCAAGCTACGTGAGGCACATTGCTTTGGTCAGATGAAGATTGACATGAAAGACTTCCACTACCTGGCTTGAGTTGGCATCTTTGGTGTTTTAGTTTGGTGCAAGGTTCTCTTTTCTATCTCTATGATGCAGAATGTGGCCGAAAACTAACATATAGGCCCCACAAGCCGGTGAATATATTTGGGAAAGATTTCATATGTCTGGCTTGAGTTGGCATGCTTGATGTTTCCTCTTTTGTGTGAGGTAGTTTTCATATCGTTCAACCATATTTTCACCAAAATTATCAACATCTAGGCAAATGAGATGAGAAGTTCCCAACTTACTCAGGGAAGGTAGCTTGAATTACTGCTTTTTTAAAAAAAGGTTTGAACATTTTTAGGAAAGGGTGTGGCTAGATCTTAGTCGACCGAGACTTAACGAAGTCTCAGTTAAGTGACACAACATATAAGAAAGAAAAAGAAAAATTTAAAATGAAAATTTGCACGGATCTCCACATAAGAGCTCATGAATATATGATCGACTGAGACTTCGTTAACTCTCAATCGAGCTTTAGCAATCCCGTTTAGAAAATGTTAGCTAAAATTTAAAAATTGTCCAAACTTTTAAACGGCTGGGCACAATGAGCTAAAAAAATATAATTGATTACTGAGACATGCCAATTTGGACCACTCAAGCCTGTTCAGTTTCTTTATAAGGAAAATTGATCAAAAGTTACAAAAACTCTCCAAAATTTCAAACAACCAAGTACGACGGGTGCGTTCGTGTGTCAGTGGAGGCAGGCGGGTGGGAAGGGAGGTGCATGCATGCATCTTGGCACGATCGCCTGGGTGAGATCTACTCTTGCGAGTGAGCTGCGTTGAAGTGTGTGGTGCGATTACACTCACACATTGCGTCATTGCCTACTGAATATCAAAGAGCAGGGGCAAATGGCGGCATGGCGCGGAGCAGGCCGAGCTACGCCGCAGGTCTCTTCCTCCTCCTGACCCCGTCCTCCCCACTCTCTCGATCCCCCTCTCCGCCGACCTCACCGTGAAAAAACGGGACCTGTACCGTACCTAGCGGTACGCCGGCGCGGCACTTCGTTTGAGTAGTGACAGTGAAAGAGGCCCAAAGGGCCTGGGAAAGGAACGTAGCGGCGGAGGCGGAGGGAGCGTTAGGTCAAGTCACGGGCATCTCTCATTGCGCCGCCACCATGTCACGCCATTTCTCCTTCATCCCCTTCTTCTCCCTCTCGCAGATTGGGAGAGGAAACATGAACCGCTGGTTCGTGAATCTGCTGGTCAACAAACTGCGTGCCCCCCGACCGGCCTTCAAACCTTGTTCCACCCTGCCGGGTCACCAAGAGGAGCAGCAGATCCAGCAGCCACAAACCAGGCCGTGGACCACGAGGGACGGCTCCTGGGAGGCTGCCTTCGCCGGCCATATCATTCGACTGGCCCTGCAGGCGGCACCAAACCGGGTGGATGCATTTCATGCCCTTCAAGAACAGCGTCTTCTCCGTGGACCACGAGGGCCGCACCATCCTCTACGACGCCGCCTCGCGGTCCGTCCGGGCGACGCCGCTCACCAACAAGCCTAGGTCGAAGACGATATCCTTCACCGTCGGCGACGACCTCTACGTCCTGGCCAGAGAGCCTGGATCGCCGCCCCAGTCGCACCTTTTCCAGGCCCTCGTCCACGGCCGCCGGCCGGGCTTTCTCCACCCCGAGGACTGGCACTGGCGCCCTCTACCGCAGCCTACCTTCGATTTCCCTGATGACGACGAGGACCCGAGCAGCTACGGGCCAGAGGAGGCCGTGAACCCCTACGCGGTCATTGCCTACACGGTGTACGGTGACTCGCGGATCTGGATATCCACTGTGGCGGCCGGCGTATACTCCTACGACACGGTGAGCGGCCGGTGGAGCAAGGGCAACGCGTGCGCGCTGCCGTTCAGAGGCCGCGCCGAGTACGTCCCTGAGCATGGCCTCTGGTTTGGCTTTTCACGTGAGGGCGAGTAGCTCTGTGCGGTGACCTCGCTGAGGCACGGCCGGCGCTGCAGAAGGTGTGGGAAGACCCACCTCCTGCCGTTGGGCTCCGGCAAGTTGTGTGTGGCGTCGGTCTACACGAAAGCCGAGAGCTTTGCAGTGCTATCCGGCGTGGAGGTTTTAAGGGTTAGCAGCACACGAAGACTCCTGATGAACAAGTCCAAACGTTACAGCTCCGGCCATGATGAGGTCAAACTGGTCTGATTCTAATTCCTACTACCTCCGTCCTGATTTATAGGCCACCTTTGTAGTTTATGCCAAATTTTGATCAAAGATTTAGCTAACAAAATGCTAATGCATGTCAACAAAAATTGTATCGTTAGGTTCGTATTTAAACATAGTCTTCAATTATATAATTTTTTATAACATGCATGAACATTTTGTTAGTTCAATCTATAGTCAAAATTTGACACAAAATATAATAGGGACCAATAAATCAGGATGGAGGTAGTACTGTTGTAAGCGAGTAGCGAGGTATACTTACACTATTAAATTACAACTTTCCGACAATTTACTACAGAAGTTTTATCCGATTTCTTATAATGATACATGATTATTTTTTATTTACAAATATTAATTACCCTATTTTTCAAGACAATGTAATGTTATATTATATCTAATTTTCATAAAATATTTTTAAAAACACATGGTTATTGACTCCCGTCTTTCAGACCAGGGTTGGTTGGAAAGTGAGGGTCGAGCCCGATCTGAATGTTGGGCTTGGGGCCGGGCCTGTCGTGCCGGGCCTCCCATGCCTAGGTTAACTTCAATATATGTCTGGTTAAAATCATGTTGTGCTTAAATAAATACGTTACATACAATTGGTTTGGATAGCAGTTTAAAAATAGATTATGTGTGCAGGCACAGTGTCAATTCTATGTTAGGTGAGGGGTCAGCTGACCCTAAAACTTTTGAGAGAAACAGTTTAAAAAGGTGAAAATATTGTGCATTTATTATGCATGTGAAGAAAATATTTAAAAAATTAGCAATGACCCCACAGATTTTTGAGGCTTGCTTCGCCAATGTGTGTAGGCTACATCTCTATCAAAACTACTATGTAGACGATGGATGTGTGCACGACAGTGAGACGATTAGCTGTCCAGCCGCTGATATGCGCTGGATAGCATGTATGGACGGCTCGATATGTGCTATCGTGCACAAGTCGTCCGCACGGCGTCGTGTGTATAGCACCGCTGCATCTCTATTTGTGTCAGTTATGGCTTGTAATGTTGGAAATTGATAGTTTTGATTTTTAATAAATACTTTCTTCGTCCGAAAAAGCTTGTCCCTCATATGAATGTATCTATAATCAAAATAGTGTTAGCTACATTCATTTGAGGGACAAGTTTATGACAAGTTTTTTCGGACGGAGGGAATATATGATTGTCTGCGTCGCAATGATGAAGAGACTGGGGTGATCCTTTTTTCTTAAAAATAAATAAATAAACACGCCACACCGTACTTCCCAATTTTATGGATTAAAGACGAGCGAGCAAGAACAAACAACAACCTCGCTCTCACCGCTGAACCACTAGCACATCTGTCGTATTGCTTTCACCCCATCAAGGTTTGCACACACTTTCAATGGTCACGAGCCGTACGCGCGCATATCCATCTACCAGCAATTGCTTGCAGTGAGTTTAAAAAAAAAGCAATTGCTTGCAGTGGTAGAGCGAGCGACCTAGCGCTGGCAGATAGTATTACTTTCACGGAACGAGCACAACGGAATGGCTAGCCGATCCAGCCCACGGCTCGGCGGAGTGGAAGAAAGCAGACGCACGCGAACCGTTGGCCCGTGACGATGCGAGCGACGCACGCAACATGCGAGCGCGAGCGCGTGTGAAGGGTGAAGACGTGTCGTTGGGGACGTGCTATCGTGTCGTGGGCGAGGCTTATCTCTTCAGCTATCTATCTACACGGGTAGAGCCCCCTTGTGTAGTTGTGTTGATGACGTACGGCCAGTGTAGCTTTCGGGCTTGTCTGGATCGACCCGGTGCTGGTCCATGATGGCAACTTAGCTTGGCGGCGCATGGCCCGTTCTGTTACAGTCGTGTCAGAAGCCCCGTCGGGACATGCACTTGGCTGCCACGTCAGCTGAGTGATGAAGTGAAGGGGAGATTGGAGGCAATGAGTTGAGCCACGACACTCTCTCTCTCGAAAAAAAAGAGCTGAGCCACGACTTAAACATATTTTGATTAAAATGCTTTTTTATTAACTCAAAATGGCACACCAAGTGGATAGAGCAAATGAGCAACAACTGGCCTCTTGACAGTTAAGATGCACACAAGCACTAAAAAATAAATCCAACATAACACCATAAAAGAGAAAGACCGACACACCGTCTTGAACAACGGTCAGTACTCCATGCGGTAAAGCATAGACCACGTACAAAGTTAGTGTGTAAAGCAAAAAATAACCTGCAACGAAGAAAAGTTTTTGCTGTTACAAACAGAATCATTTTTAGATAGGCAAAGTGATCGTAATAGGCAGACACTCTGTTAACTGAACCACAACTTAGCCTCCTCCCCGAGAAAAGCTTAGGGTTCCTTTGCCTCCCGTCGGCGCCGCCGCCGGTCCATCTCGTCTCCGGTGGCCTTAGGGCCATGGCGGCGCGGTGGATCCCGGCCCTTGCCGGCGGGAGGGCTTCGTTTTTAGATGTTTCTTTAAGTTTTGTTAGGGTTTGTGTCCTTCTCAGGAAGATGAGACGGCGGCGGCTCCCTGAAGATGGAATAAGGTCTTCCCCATCTAGCCCCCGTCCGGTGATGTGTCCAGCATCGTCGGTGGGCGTGTGGAGGTATGTCTCCGGCAGATCTATCCTTGGTGGATTTGCTCGGATCTGGTCATAGTTCGTCTACGTTTGTGTTTCTTCAGGTTGAATCCTTCTGATTTACGCTACTCTTCATCTGCGGCGGTTGCTGTTCTGCTGCGCTGATCCTATGGGCCTTAGCACGACGATTTCCCGACTGTCTACTACAACAAGTTTTGCCCGGCTCCGACGAGAGAGGGGCGATGACGGCGGCGCGCCTTCGGCTCGCTTCAGTGCTTGTAATCGTCGCTAGGTGGTCTACGGACCTAGATGTAATTTTTATTATTTCTAGTGTTCGTTGTATTGCCATGATTGAAGATGAATAAACTGAAAGTTTTCTCAAAAAAAAAACTGAACCACAACTTAAGCATGAACATGGTTTCTGTAGATTGCGAGAATTTTAAAAAGTGTAAATAAGAAAGACACATGATCGAGATGGCATGCACTTTGAATTTATACAAGATTTTAAACATAGGAATTTTATGGGAGGTATCTTTGGATGGTGCATAGAAAATAAACCTAAGAATTTTAATAGTGAGGAGATAGAGTGTAAGGGCATTGGACTTCTCAAATGGAAAACAAAATGAGAATTTCTTTTTTTTTCTTGCACCGCAGCAGCTAGGGCACTCGTACTTTCCAAGCTTCGCCGACGAGTTCGTGGATCCACATCCCCTCGACCCGCCTCTCATGCGCATGGTGGCGGGGAGGGCGATTCATGCCTCACTCCAGCTAGTAGTTTAGGCTGGCATTTTTATTTCGCGGGGCATCGTTTAGGTGGATGGCGACAATTCATGTACAAATTAGGCTAGTAGTTTAGGCTAGCGTTTCTTTCAAGTGATTTTTTAACACAATACATACACAGATGCCCATACAATCACCTATATGAATCCAAGCATGCACGCCTTACTTCTAGGAGCGCATTCGAGATACAAAGCCGGCACATATTGAAATTGACGGAGATTGGTGAAATCACCGTAAGTGTCTTCGTGAGAGCAGCAAATGACGGCGCATGGCCTGGCGGATGTGATCTTAGATGAGATTAGAGAGTGGATCACAGCGGGTGTCGGTGTAGGAGCTTTGCAACATTTTCTGAGACATTAGCCTAGCTAGTTTGTGTGGCGTGGGTGTCCCACGATGACGTTCGCATCATCATGTGGAGTCTTGTAAATTGGCTTCTTCTTCTTCTATAAAAATACGGTACGCAATTGCGTACTCTTGAAAAAAAAACCATAAGTGTCTTCGTAGTTGATGGGAACGCCCCCTCCCACTAAACGAACACAGTCGAAAGGTTGGAAAAAAAATACAAGCACAAGTGCCAAGTCTAGAATTTAAATCCTGATGGGTTAGTTCCATCACAAGAAACCTAACCATCCGAGCCACGGTCAATTGGTTAGTTTAAAAGACCTCAATTTGACCACAAACCGACTACACGATTTGTTGTTAGTTTAAAAACTCAACCAGAAAATTACATGGCCACTGGACCCGCTAAAGCTTAAGGACACAATGCAAAGATACATTTCACAAAAGTGACTTGGTCCCTATTAATGTTGAACCTGATAGGGCCAACATTTTTGCCCAAGTCATGGGGTGTAAACTTGGGGTTTTCCCTATTAAATACCTGGGAGCTCCCCTTCATTATAATAAGCTTAAAAAAGAAGACCTCCAACCTGTCATTGACAAAATTATTAAAAGAGGGGCAGGCTGGAGGGGCAGACTTTTATCCTTTGGCAAGAGGTTAATCCTAGTGCAATCTTGCCTAGCTAGTATTCCTTCCTATTTGATGGGTGTAATTAAATTCCCTAAGTGGGCTATAACCCTGATTAATTCCCAACTAGCTCATTGCTTTTGGGATGATTATGAGGGCCACTTCAAATACCACCTTGCTAATTGGGGGGCCATAGCCACCAACAAAAAATATGGTGGCCTAGGTATAACTAATTTGGCAGACTTCAATATGTGCCTCCTTGCCTCCTGGGGCAAGAGATATATGTTAGATGAGGGTAAGATTTGGAAGAATATAGTAGATTATAAGTACAATATTCAGAGTCCTAACATCTTTACCTGCTCCAGTGTGGGAGCATCACCTTTCTGGAAGGGGATACTCTGGGCCATTAAGGCTTCTAAATTTGGATATGTATGGAGGGTGGGTAATGGCAGAAATGTTAGATTTTGGGAAGATTGTTGGTGTGGTGATATTAATCTTGCTACTAAATACTGGAGACTATACTCCATTGCGGTGGACCAACAAGCTACCATTGAGGAGGCTTGGGATGGAACCACCCCTAAAATCAATTTCAGGAGATGTTTTTCGCCTGAAATGATGTTAGAATGGAATAGCCTCTTTGAGGATATTAAGAATGTTATTCTTACAGACAGACCTGATACTCTCGTATGGAAATACGAGACAAAAGGGCTATATACAGTGAAATTCTTCTACAATATTGTTAATTTCAGAGGGATCCTGCCTGGGGTTAAGCCCGTGGTGTGGAAAACTAAAATTCCCCCTCGTATTCAAATTTTTTGCTGGTTGATAACGAATAACAAACTGTTGACCAGAGACAACCTGTGCAAGAGACAACATGTTCCAGATAAAACGTGTCTTTTTTGCTCTGAACATGAGTCCTCTTGTCATCTATTTTTCTCTTGTGTGGTTGCTGCGGAACTTTGGAGAGTTGTCAGGGATGCGGCCAATATCAAAGTTTATGAAGATATTCATGAAATGATGATAGCCTGGGCCAGCAAACCTGACACGGCGGCTACATTTATACAAGCTGCGGCCATGTGGGCTCTCTGGAGAAGCAGAAATGATATATGTTTTAATCGAATGCCTTGGATGGGTATGCAGGTGCTCGTTTGGAAAACTGCGAGAAACTTGTCTTTATGGGAGGTGGTCTGGCCAGATGCTCTCAAAGCGGAACTAAAAGAGATCGTGCAAAGGCTGGAACATTGGGCGAGAAGACCCCCACCCCTACTGTGGCCGGATCCAGGCTGATGAGGGGAAGACTCGAGGGAGAGTACGCTGGGAGTGAGCTGATCTGGATGTGAGCTGAAGATACGAAGAACTGAAGATCCTGATCTACTTTATTCCTGTTTATCTTCTCCCCTGTAGCTTTGCTCTCGTGGGTGCCTATTAGTGGGATATGTTTCCACCTAGCAGAATTGTTGCTCCGTTGATGTTCCCCTTTAGAGGGTAAGCTTTGTAATGCTTGAATAGATACACATCCTGGATACTGTTTGTGTGGTTTCATTGGTAATGCAATGGAGCCGGGGCTGCGTCCCTCTTTCTCTAAAAAAAAGAAAGATACATTTCACATTGATTTTAGACATGACAACGATACTTTTAGTTGACCTTAATATAACACTACTTTTTGTGTGCAAAAGCGGGTGCATTTAATTTCTAATGAAATCAAAGAGAAAACACTATCTATCTGAAATCTTAACGGTGATGTATTTAGAGTGCTCATGGCTGAGGTCAGAGCGATGCAGTGGTGTACGGTTTAGGCTCGCGGTGACGTATCAACAACGAGCACGCGGTTCAACTATTTGTTGACATGCTGGCTCCGATTGATGAGACCTGGTATACCCCTTGGCCTCGGATTTACCTCTTTTATATAAGAGGGGTCCTTGTGATATTAACCAGACAATTGAGCTTCAAGCTATGCAAGGCGCATTGCTTTGGTTAGATGAAGATTGACATGGAAGACTTGATTTGTATTGCTTGAGTTGGCATGCTTGATGTTTCCGCTTTGGGAAATGTGGCAAGATTGACATTTTCATACTTGATGCTTCCGCCTTGTGCAAGGTTCTCTTTTCTATGTACATGATGCAAAAATGTGGCTGAAAACTAACACCTGAGTCTCACATGCCAATGACTATATCCAGGAAAGACTTCCTTTGTCTAGCTTGAATTGACATGCTTGATGTTTCCTCTTGTGTGCATACATTGTTTTTGTATTTTTCGGCCACATTTTGACCCAGGCTAGGCAACATGAGCTTAGAAGTTCCCATACTAGTCAAGGAAGGTGGATTGATTTTATTTTCCAGACTATTTTTTTGAAAAGATTGATTTTTTAATGAAAATATTGGTTAAAAGGTACAAAATGTCCAAAATTTTAAACGGTTGTGTACATAGCTCAAAAGTATCGAGATTACTCAAACAAGTCAATTTGGGCTACTGAGTACTGAGGTTTGTTCAGCTTCTTTTTAAAGAAAAATTGGTCAAAAGTTACAAAAAAATCTCCGAACATTTCAAACAACAAGACGAAGTGAGCTCATAATATCCAGGAAAGGTAGTTTCAATTACTAGGATTGTTTTTGACTTTTTAAAAAATTGAAATTTAAAGCAAAAATTTGGTGGAAATTTCAAAACATGTCAACTTTCAAATTACTTGTCATATTTTAGATCTTTTTGAAAGGTGTTTTTTAATCATAATTAGATTTTGTGATTTCAGCTACTGGTTCGACCATGTGGATCCAAGTGTCAATTTTCCCATCAAGTCATTGTTATACATATTCTAGATTATTCTATAACTTACCAAAACCACCAGGTGTTAGATAACATATCTAGCATATCCCATAAAAGCTAAGGGCATTTACAGCTGGCCTCCTCAAATTTGGCTCCTCAAATGTCCGCGGATGCTTCCGGTCAATGTTCTGGCATGTTCGTTTTAAGCCCTCATTTATGCATCCATGCAGCCATGTCCCCACTTTGTACTCAAATTGTCCGCTCCGATGCATATGATTGATGTGGATGGAGAGAGAAAAGAGAAAGAATAAAAAAGTGATTTGGGGTGGGCCACGTCCTACTGCAGACTGATCGGGCACGTCCATGAGTCCTCATATTCTCCCTGTATATGGGCTAGATATGAGGTCACGGACAACCCATGCTTACGGGGACAAAGTGAGGGCTCGGTTGGGTTGCTATTTTCCTTCTCTCTCGCGCTCAGACACACACTAGGTGCAATTTGCGGACATTTGAGGAGGATTCGAGGGGCTCGACTGTAGTTACTCTAAATAAGAAGGAAAATTGTCCTTCTTTGAAATTTTGGACTATCTGGCCATCCATACAAAATTTAATTGCCCATATTTAGTCTTCCCCCCCCCCCCACATTGCCCATCTTTGGGCTAGGAGAGCGAGTCTGAGCAAAAAATGTGTAACATGTCGGCTCCTTCCTAACCATGTTGTTGTCATTGCAATCGGCTCAGGGTCGTGTTGCACCTTCGACCGACCTCTCTGGCGCCAGTACCCTTGTTGGGGAATGTTGCATGAAAAACAAAAAAAATCTACGCACACGCAAGATCTATCCATGGAGATGCATAGCTACGAGAGGGGGAGAGCATCTTCATACCCATGAAGATCCCTAAGTGGAAGCATTTATCAACGCGGTTGATGTAGTCGTACATCTTCACGATTCGTCCCGATCAAGTACCGAACATACGGCACCTCCACGTTCAGCACACGTTCAGCTCGATGACATCCTCGCCTTCTCGATCCAGTAAGAGGGATGAAGTAGTAGATGAGTTCCCGCAGCACGACGGCGTGGTGACGGTTGGTGATGAAGAATAATCTCCGCAGGGCTTCGGTAAGCACTACAGAAACTAGATGGAGGATAAACTAGAGGGGACGGAGTTGCCGGCACACAGCTTGGTGAATCTTGAAATGTCTTGGGTTCTAGCCCTGCCCCTATATTTATATGTTGAGCCTCGGAGTCGAAACTTGAAGTAAAAGCCTCCTCAAAGTCAGTTTTGCCTGAAATACAAGAGTCCTACTCGAACTCCAGGACCAGACGTCAGGGATCCCGGCGTCTGGACCCAGACGCCAGGGTCCCTGGCGTCTGGCCCCTGGCCTCCGCAAAACTTTCTTTTGCACTTTCCAAAATCCCCGTGGGCTTTACCCCTTGGCCCAAATAAAGTGTTCTCATACCCAAATATTTGGGGAAACATCTGAAACCCCTTCCGGTGAATTCCGGAACCTTTTCGAAAGCCAAATACTATTTTCCCATATATCAATCTTTACCTCCGGACTACTCCGGAGCTCCTCGTCATGTCCGTGATCTTATTCCGGACTCCGAACAACATTCGATCACTAACATACATAACTCATATAATACTATATCGTCAACGAACATTAAGCGTGCGGACCCTATGGGTTCGAGAATGATGCAGACATGACCGAGACATTTCTCCGGTCAATAACCAATAGCGGGACATGGATTCCCATATTGGTTCCTACATATTCTACGTAGATCTTTATCAGTCGAACCTTTATGACAACTTACGTAATTCCCTTTGTCTGCCGGTATGTTACTTGCCCGAGATTCGATCGTCAGTATCTTCATACCTAGTTTAATCTCGTTACTGGCAAGTCTCTTTACTCGTTCCATAATACACCACCTCATAACTAACTCCTTAGTCACTTTGCTTGCAAGCTTCTTGTGATGTGTATTACCGAGCAGGCCCAGAGATACCTTTTCGATACACGGAGTGACAAATTCTAATCTTGATCCATGCCAACTCAATAGACACCTTCAGAGATACATGTAGAGCATCTTTATGATCACCCATTTACGTTGTGACGTTTGATAGCACATAAAGTATTCCTCCGATATCTGGGAGTTGCATGATCTCATAGTCGAAGGAATATGTATTTGACATTAAGAAAGCAATAGCAATGAACTGAACGATCATATGCTAAGCTAACGGATGGGTCTTGTCCATCACATCATTCTCCTAATGATTGTTGGGGAACGTAGCAGAAATTCAAAATTTTCTACGCATCACCAAGATCAATCTATGGAGTAATCTAGCAATGAGGGAAGGAGAGTGCATCTACATACCCTTGTAGATCGCTAAGCGGAAGCGTTCAAATGAACGGGGTTGATGGAGTCGTACTCGTCCTGATCCAAATCACCGATGATCCTAGTGCCGAACGGACGACACCTCCGCGTTCAACACACGTACAGCTCGGTGACGTCTCCTACGCCTTGATCCAGCAAGGGGAGAAGGAGAGGTTGGGGAAGACTCCGTCCAGCAGCAGCAAGACGGCGTGGTGGTGGTGGAGGAGCGTGGTACTCCAGCAGGGCTTCGCCAAGCACTGGAAGAGACGAGGAGGGAGAGAGGTAGGGCTGCGCCAGGGAGAGGTCAAAACTCATGTGTTGGCAGCCCCAAAGACCTCAACTATATATAGGGGAGAGGGAGGGGGCTGCGCCCCATCTAGGGTTCCCACCCCAAGGGGTGCGGCAGCCCCAAAGCCCATCTAGGCGGCGGCCAAAGGGGGGAGAGGGGGAAACTTGCCCCCCAAGTAAGGTGGAGGCGCCCCCTCCCTAAACCCTAGGCGCCTTGGGCCCTGGTGGGGGGGCGCACCAGCCCACCTGGGGCTGGTCCCCTCCCACACTTGGCCCACGCTGCCCTCTGGGGCCGGTGGGCCCACTTGGTGGACCCCCGGACCCCTCCGGTGGTCCCGATACACTACCGGTAGCAACCGAAACCTTTCCGGTGACCAAAACAGGACTTCCCATATATAAATCTTTACCTCCGGACCATTCCGGAACTCCTCGTGATGTCCGGGATCTCATCCGGGACTCCGAACAACATTCGGTAACCGCGTACATACTTTCCCTATAACCCTAGCGTCATCGAACCTTAAGTGTGTAGACCCTACGGGTTCGGAAGTCATGCAGACATGGCCGAGACAACTCTCCGGTCAATAACCAACAGCGGGATCTGGATACCCATGTTGGCTCCCACATGCTCCACGATGATCTCATTGGATGAACCACGATGTCAAGGACTTAATCAATCCCGTATACAATTCCCTTTGTCTAGCGGTACGATACTTGCCCGAGATTCGATCGTCGGTATCCCGATACCTTGTTCAATCTCGTTATCAGCAAGTCTCTTTACTCGTTCCGTAACACATCATCCCGTGATCAACTCTTTGATCACATTGTGCATATTATGATGATGTCCTACCGAGTGGGCCCAGAGATACCTCTCCGTTTACACGGAGTGACAAATCCCAGTCTCGATTCGTGCCAACCCAACAGACACTTTCGGAGATACCTGTAGTGTACCTTTATAGCCACCCAGTTACGTTGTGACGTTTGGCACACCCAAAGCACTCCTACGGTATCCGGGAGTTGCACAATCTCATGGTCTAAGGAAATGATACTTGACATTAGAAAAGCTTTAGCATACGAACTACATGATCTTGTGCTAGGCTTAGGATTGGGTCTTGTCCATCACATCATTCTCCTAATGATGTGATCCCGTTATCAACGACATCCAATGTCCATGGTCAGGAAACCGTAACCATCTATTGATCAACGAGCTAGTCATCTAGAGGCTTACTAGGGACATGGTGTTGTCTATGTATCCACACATGTATCTGAGTTTCCTATCAATACAATTCTAGCATGGATAATAAACGATTATCATGAACAAGGAAATATAATAATAACCAATTTATTATTGCCTCTAGGGCATATTTCCAACAATGATATGATCCCGTTGTCAAGTGATAACACATGTCTATGGTTAGGAAACCTTAACCATCTTTGATCAACGAGCTAGTTTAGTAGAGGCTCACTAGGGACACATTATTTGTTTATGTATCCATACATGTATCTAAGTTTTCGATGAATACAATTCTAGCATGAATAATAAACCTTTATAATGAATAAGGAAATATAATATTAACAACTTTATTATTGCCTCTAGGGCATATTTCCATCAACCCTGCCAACACAACCATTTGAATGGAACTCATTTGTAGTTCACGCAGATGTGCAACCTCTGCTAATGGTCCGTAAAGAACACTTGTAGAAACAACCTCCTCGTAAGACCATTACCAAGTGCAAATAGGAACATTCAAACCTTCTCTTCTATAGTACATATACACCATCAAGATGCCCACATCTCTCCCGTGAGCTGGTGCACAAGTCATGGAAGTTTCGTTTAGTTAAACGCAACTGATTATAGCATGACACTTCAGATCCACCATAGATTCCTTTAAGAAAATATTTTCTATGATTGTGCTTGCTTTCATCATCACCAAGGGGTATGTCTAGTAGTTGTTCTCATCCTAGCATGGTTGTTCCCAAGTGAGACATGTTGAGTACATGCAACCGTAGCTGTTTGGTAACAATGTATAAGCGATGAGACATACTGAGCTGAGACTTTGTTTGGTAGTCTACATCTAGTTAGACATGCTAGCTAGACTAACATTGTGTTTGGTAGCCTGTATCTAAGGTAACCTGCATCAATAGAGATTTTGGCGTGAATATGACATTTGTTCTATATGCATGAAAAAACATATATGAACACTCAACTAATAATCTAGCAATAAAGCATAATCATTTCCAAATTTTGCAATGGCAT
Organism: Triticum urartu; assembly: GCF_003073215.2. NCBI lineage: Eukaryota > Viridiplantae > Streptophyta > Magnoliopsida > Poales > Poaceae > Triticum > Triticum urartu. The sequence goes on along the minus strand of NC_053023.1, from coordinate 60,801,761 downwards.
CAGTAGTACTATAGCATCACTAGATTCATATTTACATAGCCTTAGTTTCAAATTCAACTAGATTCATATACATAAACTCGTTCCAAATATCACCCAAGTAATAATTCTATCTATTGTACGATAGCATCACTAAATCCATATGGCATAGCCTCATTCCAAATTCAACTTATAATAGGCATTACAAAAGCGATAGTTTCTGAACATACAACAACTAACATCCAACTCAAATAAGATCAGGATTTTTCTTTAAGATACAGTTGAATGATGCAGTGCAGACTTCATGATCCATCTTCACAAAATGAATGCCTTCTCCATTATGTTCTGTGAGATAATCTAAACACATCCAACCGCTTTTCAAGATAAACCTTAGCAAACTCATCCATCTAAAATAATACTCTAGCACCAAAGTAATGCAAAAAACAAAAAACTTAGCACAAAAATCTCCTCTTTCTAGCACACGAGAGATCTAATAGCTGATTTGAGAAACTTAGCACAATAGCTACATAAAGTACATCCACACTACCATTTTTACCACATGAATAGCCTAATTAACAAGTTAGACAATGCATGATGAAGGAGAGGAAGGAAATGGACAAGAGGAAGATAAAGGGGGCATAGAAGGAAGGAGGAGACACAAGGCAGCAACAAATAAATCTAATATCACAAACAAACCTAAGCACATTAGTTAGAAAATGTAAACCTAAACTACAAACTTTTAACACAATAGCTACAAATTCCATCTAATCAACAAGTGAGAGAAAGAGAACACATGAGGAAGGAGGATGAGAGAGGAGGAAGAAGGAGGAGGAAGGAGAAGGCATGGAAAAGAGATGGGGCCGGATAGGGGAAGAAGGAGAAGGACGGAACAACTACCTCGGGCGGCAACGTCTTCGGCTGGGGGAGAGCAAGGGCGACAGCGGGGAAGACCGTGGCAAGAAGGGCGTTGGCGATGTAGACCGGAGGCAACCAGGGGCGGCGGCGAGGATGTCATCAGGCGAGCAGGGCCTAGGCAACGACGTGAGCTGGGGTGGTTGCTTTAGCGGCTTCGATCGCCATGTCGTGAGAGGAGAGACGAGTGAGGGAGTGGTGGCTAGGGTAGGTAATTTTTTAGGGTTGGGTGAGGCCTTTTAGAGCCGTGGTGGATTGGGGAAAGAACAGGTTGGGGGCCAGGTGAGCCACACTGAGCAGTGAACGACATTTCGGACGCTCTCCCATGAGCATGGCTAATGACCTCTTTGGGTGTGTTTGGTAGGGTGCATGAGGGCAAAAGTTCTCAATCCAACCCACTTTTCCTTGTTTGGTAGGGTGCATGGGCTCACCTGGGCTATGCTCATCTGATGCAAAAAAGGGCCCTCAGCAATGCCCATCTCATGCACCCCAGAGAGGGTGCATGGAGGCAGCCATGCTCGCCCCGACCCTCGTCCCCACACACCATACCACGCCAGATATGTTTGAATTTTCAAAAAATGTTCATAATTTCAAATTTTGTTTAAATTTTCAAAAAAGTTCATAATTTCAAATTTTGTTCAAATTTTCAAAAATGTTCAGAGTTTCAAATTTTGTTTAAATTTTCAAAAAATGTTCGAAATTTCAATTTTTGTTTAAAATTTTAAAAATGTTCAGAATTACAACTTTTATTTAATTTTTCAAAAAATGTTTAGAATTAAAAAATTAGTTTAAAATTTCAAAAAATGTTCAAAAATCAAATTTTGTATACATTTTTAAAAGTATTCAGAATTTCAGTTTTTGTTTAAATTTTCAAAAAAGTTTAGAATTTTAAAATATGTATAAATTTTCAAAAAGTGTTCGGAATTTCAAAATTCCTTTAAATTTTCAAAAAAAGTTTAGAATTTCAAAATTTATTTAAAATTTTAATAAAAGTTTAGAATTTCAAAACATGTTTATATTTTTGTTCATGTTTTTTCAATTTTGTTACCATTGGAAAAATATTCATAATTCGAAATTGTTCAGCATGACTAAACACATGTAGACTAGCAAACAAAGTCTCAACTCAGTATGTCTTAGGGCATACACCGCTGCCAAACAACACAAAATGCATGGGCTCAGCATGTCTACACCCAGTATGTATCAAAGGAGAACAACTAAGCTAGGTCCACATGCTACCAAACACACCCTTTGTGCATCATTTGGGCATATTTAAGTACAATCCATGCATGCTACAAAACACCCAAAAGTGGCTAGAGTAAAGAACTTTTGAGCTCATGCACCCTTCACGCATGCTACCAAAACACCCTAAAGTTTCCTAGGCTCTTGGTATCCTATCTCTCCGCGTAATAACATAAGATAATGCAAGATCACATGTTCAACAAACAATTTTGTCTATAAAATCCTTTTCCTCTTCCTTGTTTCATTTTCTTTATTTATCCACTCAACGAAATCTAATTGATTCGACGTGGGGCTTTACAATGTATTGATCTAGTTGTAAGCATGGCAACGAGACATCACATAAAAATGCATAGCAAAAGAGAGGCGGTTTCAGGCTTTCGGCCATATACCATAAATCAGCATGCATATTGACAAAACTTTGCTAATCTGCAGAACAAAAAGACAAAAAGATCAAGAAGCGTCGAGCAATTAGGGTTAACGAGGGGGGTAGAAGAGGTGGTAGGTGATACGTCTCCGTTGTATCTATAATTTTTAATTGTTCCATGCCAATATTCTACAACTTTCATATACTTTTGGCAACTTTTTATACTATTTTTGGGTCTAACATATTGATCCAGTGCCCAGTGCCAGTTCCTGTTTGTTGCATGTTTTTTGTTTCGCAGTAAATCCATATCAAACGGATTCCAAACGGGATAAAAACTGACGGAGATTTTTTTTGGAATATATTTGATTTTTAGGAAGAAAAATCCACGCGAGACGATGCCCGAGGGGGCCACGAGGCAGGGGGGCAGGCGCGCCCTGGGCCCTCGTGGCCACCCCATAAGGCGGTTGATGCCCTTCTGTCGCCGCAAGAAAGCTAATATCCGGATAGAGATCATGTTAAAATTTCAGCCCAATCGGATTTACGGATCTCCGAGAATATAAGAAACGGTGAAAGGGCAGAATCTGAGAACGCAGAAACAGAGAGAGACAGAGAGATAGATCCAATCTCGGAGGAGCTCTCACCCCTCCTATGCCATGGAGACCAAGGACCAAAGGGGAAACCCTTCTCCCATCTAGGAAGGAGGTGAAGGAAGAAGAAGAAGAAGGGCCCTCTCCCCCTCTCTTCCGATGGCTCCGGGACACCGCCGAGGTCATCATCATCACCGCAATCTTCACCAACAACTTCACCGCCATCATCACCAACTCTTCCCCCATCTATACAGCGGTGTAACCCCTCTTTTACCCGCTCTAATCTCTACTTAAACATGGTGCTCAACGCTATATATTATTTCCCAATGATGTATCGCTATCCTATGATGTTTCAGTAGATTCGTTTTGTCCTGTGGGTTATTTGATGATCATGATTGGTTTGAGTGGCATGTTTTATTATTGGTGTTGTCCTATGGTGCTCTCCGTGTCGCGCAAGCGTGAGGGATTCCTGCTGTAGGGTTTTCCATATGTTCATGATTTGCTTATGGTGGGTGGCGTGAGTGACAGAAGCACATACCCGAGTAAGTAGGTTGTTTGCGTATGGGATAAAGAGGACTTGATACTTTAATGCTATGGTTGGGTTTTACCTTAACGATCTTTAGTAGTTGCGAATGCTTGCTAGAGCTCCAATCATAAGTGCATATGATCCAAGTAGAGATAGTATGTTAGCTTATGCCTCTCCCTCAAATAAAATTGCAATAATGATTACCGGTCTAGTTATCATTGCCTAGGGACAAATAACTTTCTCGTAACAAAAAGCTCTTTACTAAAACTAACTTAGTTGTGTCCTTATCTAAACAGCCCCTACTTTTTATTTACATGCTCTTTATTACCTTGCAACCCTATCCAACAACACCTACAAAATACTTCTAGTTTCATACTTGTTCTAGGTAAAGCGAACATCAAGCATGCGTAGGTTGTATCGGTGGTCGATAGAACTTGAGGAAATATTTGTTCTGCCTTTAGCTCCTCGTTGGGTTTGACAGTCTTACTTATCGAAAACTGCTGCAATCCCCTATACTTGTGGGTTATCAAGACCTTTTTCTGACGCCGTTGCCGGGGAGTCATAGCGTGGGGTGAATATTCTCGTGTGTGCTTGTTTGCTTTATCATTAAGTAATTTTTATTTGATGTTCTAAGTTGTTGTCTATCTTTAGTTATGGATATGGAACACGAAATACCAAAAAATTAGGTCTAACTACTACTCATGGAGATGGGGAACCTCCTAAAACCCTTGATGCTCATTATGTGAAAGAGATTATCTACTACTTTGATAATCCTGAGAAAACCCCATTCAATTATGTTATGGGAGACACGTTGGATCAACGTGAATACTTTAGGGATTATCGCTTGACTCAAAAAGGGAAACTATTATGGGATCAAATTTATATGTTGTATTGGTATGCTAGGCAACTATGCTTGAGATATGATTATACTTGTTGCTCTAGGATGAAGGCTCCACACCTTCCCTTTTCATGCAAATTTAATGATGATAAAACCTTGGCTTCTTATGCTAATGGTATATATGATTACTATGATGTGGAACAAATAGAAGAATTTGTTGCTTTTATGGGTGCTTATGAATTTGAATCTTTGTTTAAAGAGTGTGAAAATTTTGATGATTCAATTTATAGACTTGAAAATTTAGCTATCCTTAAATATTGCTATGAGAATTATGAATTCAACTCCGATATTGATGATTGTATTGAGAAAGTCTCCGTTGTCCAAGAAGAGACTAATATTTTGCAGGAGTCTATGGAAGAAGAAATTGATAAACTGTGAGCTCATTGGATGAAAAAGATGATGAGGAGAGCGAAGAACAAAAGGAGGAAGAGCGGATTAGCTACCCGTGCCCACCTTCTAATGGGAGTAACTCTTCAACTCATACATTGTTTAATTTCCCTTCGTGCTTACCGAAGGATGATTGGTATGATGATTGTTATGATCTCGTTGATTCTCTTGAAATATCCCTTTTAGATGATGCTTGCTATGCTTGTGGCCAAGATGCCAATATAAATTATGCTCACGGAGATGAACTTGCTATAGTTCCTTATGTTAAACATGAAATTGTTGCTATTACACCCACGCATGATAGTCCTATTATCTTTTTGAATTCTCCCAACTACACTATATCGGAGAAGTTTACTCTTGTTAAGGATTATATTGATGGGTTGTGTTTTACTATTACACATGATGATTTTGATAGATATAATATGCATGTGCTTGCTTCTCCTACCTTCAGTTATTATGAGAGAGGAACTACATCTCCGTCTCTTTATGTTTCCAACATGAAAAATTTGCAAGAAACTGTTTATACTATTCATTGGCCTTTACTTTGTGCGCATGAATTGTTCTTTTATGACATGCCGATGCATAGGAAGAGAGTTAGACTTCGTCATTACATGATATATGTTACCTTGTGCTCACTGATACGTCTCCATCGTATCTACTTTTCTAAACACTTTTGCCCTTGTTTTGGACTCTAACTTGCATGATTTGAATGGAACTAACCCGGACTGACGCTGTTTTCAGCAGAATTGCCATGGTGTTATTTATGTGCAGAAACAAAAGTTCTTGGAATGACCTGAAACTTCACAGAGACTACTTTTGGAAATAACAAAAAATACTGGCCTGCCCCCCTGGGCGCGCCCCCTACCTCGTGGTCCCCCTGGAGCTCCTCCGACCTCAACTCTAACTATATATATTCGTGTTCGGAGAGAGAAAAATCAGGGAGAGAGATTCATTGCGTTTTACGATACGGAGCCGCCGCCAAGCCCTAAACTCTCTCGGGAGGGCTGATGTGGAGTCCGTTCAGGGCTCCGGAGAGGGGAATCCGTCGCCATCGTCATCATCAACCATCCTCCATCACCAATTTCATGATGCTCACCGCCGTGCGTGAGTAATTCCATCGTAGGCTTGCCGGACGGTGATGGGTTGGATGAGATTTATCATGTAATTGAGTTAGTTTTGTTAGGGTTTGATCCCTAGTATCCACTATGTTCTGAGATTGATGTTGCTGTGACTTTGCTATGCTTAATGCTTGTCACTAGGGCCCGAGTGCCATGATTTTAGATCTGAACCTATTATGTTTTCATCAATATATGAGAGTTCTTGATCCTATCTTGCAAGTCTATAGTCACCTACTATGTGTTATGATCCGGCAACCCCGAAGTGACAATAATCGGGACCACTTCCGGTGATGACCGTAGTTTGAGGAGTTCATGTATTCACTATGTGTTAATGCTTTGGTCCGGTACTCTATTAAAAGGAGGCCTTAATATCCCTTAGTTTCCATAGGACCCCACTGCCACGGGAGGGTAGGACAAAATATGTCATGCAAGTTCTTTTCCATAATCACGTATGACTATATTCGGAATACATGCCTACATTACATAGATGAATTGTAGCTAGTTTTGTGTCACCCTAGGTTATGGCTGTTACATGATGAACCACATCCGGCATAATTCTCTATCACCGATCCATTGCCTACGAGCTTTCCATATATTGGTCTTCGCTTATTTACTTTTTCGTTGCTATTGTTACAATCACTACAAAATACCCAAAAACATTACGTTTGCTACCGTTACCTTTTGCTACCGTTACCACTACTATCATATTACTTTGCTACTAAATACCTTGCTGCAGATATTAATTTTCTAGGTGTGGTTGAATTGACAACTCAGCTGCTAATACTTGAGAATATTCTTTGGCTCCCCTTGTGTCGAATCAATACATTTGGGTTGAATACTCTACCCTCGAAAACTGTTGCAATCCCCTATACTTGTGGGTTATCAAGACTATTTTCTGGCGCCGTTGCCGTGGAGCATAGCTCTATTCTTTGAATCACTTGGGATTTATATCTGCTAATCATTATGAAGAACTTGAGAGATCCAAAACCAAGATTTATCCCTCAACTACGAGGGGAGGTAAGGAACTGCCATCTAGCTCTGCACTTGATTCACCTTCTGTTTTGAGTAAGCTTGCGACGCCTAAACCTGCTTCTGCTATTGATTCTGATATGTCGCATATTATTGATGATGCCACTTCTACTATGCATGATTCTTATGATGAAACTACTTCTATTCTTGATACTACTGTGCCACTCGGTGGATTTCTTGATGAACAACTCGCTAGGGCTAGAGAGAATGAAATTATTGAAACTGATAATACTGATGAAAGTGATTATAAAGGCTCTCCAAAAAATATGAATTACCTATTGTGCCTGAGGGCTATGTTATGGATGAAGAAACTAAAAGAGACTTTTTAGCTTGCAATGATAGAAGTGGTCTTAAAAAATTATTAGCTAAGCTTAAACAAAAAACTCTGAATGCTAGAATGAAATATGATCATGCTTATGCCACTTCACCTATCTTTGTTACTGATAAGGATTATGAATTCTCTATTGATCCTGATATAATTACTTTGGTTGAATCCGATCCTTTTTATGGCTATGAATCTGAAACTATTGTGGCACATCTTACTAAATTAAATGATATAGCTACCCTGTTCACTAATGATGAGAGAACTCGCTACTATTATATCCTTAAAATATTTCCGTTCTCATTAAAGGGTGATGGTAAGATATGGTTCAATTCTCTTGATCCTGGTTGTGTGCATAGTCCCCATGATATGATTTATTACTTCTCTGCTAAATATTTCCCTGCTCATAAGAAACAAGCTGCCTTAAGATATATATATATATATATATATAATTTTGTGCAAATTGAAGAAGAGAGTCTCCCGTAAGCTTGGGGAAGGCTTCTCCAATTACTTAATGCTTTGCCTGATCATCCTGTTAAGAAAAATGAAATACTTGATATCTTTTATAATGGACTAACCGATGCTTCCAGAGATTACCTGGATAGTTGTGTTGGTTCTGTTTTCAGGGAAAGAACACCGGTTGAAGCTGAAATTCTATTGAATAATATGTTGACAAATGAAAATAATTGGACACTTCCTGAGCCAGCTCCTGAGCCTATTCCTAAACCAACTCCAAAGAAAAGGGGTGTTCTATTTCTCAGTCCTGAAGATATGCAAGAGGCAAAGAAATCCATGAAAGAAAAGGGTATTAAAGCTGAAGATGTTAAGAATTTACCTCTAACTGAAGAAATACATGGTCTTAATTTACCGCCTGTTGAAGAAACGCATGGTCTTTATAACCCGACACAGGTAGTAAAGGTAAATTCTCTCTATAGATATGATAAAGCTAAAATCCCATTTATTAGGTTTGCTAGCCCATGCTTAGATGAGTTTGATAAATTTATGGTTAAGCAAGAAGACTTCAATGCTTATTTTGGTAGAGAATTAAAATGTAGTGCTGATATGCTTGAACACTTGGGTGATTATATGGCTAATGTCAAAGGTGAACTTAAACTTATTAGTAAACATGCTTCTATGGTTACCACTCAAGTAGAACAAGTACTTAAAGCTCAAAATGATTTGCTCAATGAATTGAATAGTAAGAATAAGGACTATGCTGTGAGAGTGGCTACTAGAACCGGTAAAATGACTCAGGAACCCTTGTATCCTAAAGGCCACCCTAAGAGAATTGAGCAAGATTCTTAGAGAAATAATATAGATGCACCTAGTCCTTCTAAAAGGAAGAAAAAGAAAAATGATATGACTTTGCATGCTTCTAGTGAACCTATTGCTGAAACACCTGAGAATCTAAATGATATTTCTATTTCTGATGCTGAAACACAATCTAGTAATGAACCTGAAACTAGTGATAATGTTAATGATAATGATATAGAAATTGAACTTGCTGTTGATCTTGATAACCCACAATCAAAGAATCAACGTTATGATAAGAGAGACTTTGTTGCTAGGAAACATGGTAAAGAAAGAGAACCATGGGTTCAAAAACCCATGCCTTTTCCTCCCAAACCATCCAAGAAAAAGGATGATGAGGATTTTGAGCGCTTTGCTGAAATGATTAGACCTATCTTTTTGCGTATGCTATTAACTGATATGCTCAAAATGAATCCTTATGCTAAGTACATGAAAGAAATTGTTACTAATAAAAGAAAGATACCGGAAGCTGAAATTTCCACCATGCTTGCTAATTACACTTTTAAGGGTGGAATACCTAAGAAGTTAGGAGATCCAGGAGTACCCACTATACCATGCTCCATTAAAAGAAATTATGTTAAAACTGCTTTATGTGATCTTGGAGCCGGTGTTAGTGTTATGCCTCTCTCTTTATATCGTAGACTTGATTTGAATAAGTTGACACCTACTGAAATATCTTTGCAAATGGCTGATAAATCAACTGCTATACCTGTCGGTATTTGTGAGGATGTGCCTGTTGTGGTTGCAAACGTTATTATTTTAATGGACTTTGTTATTCTTGATATTCCCGAGGAAGATAGTATGTCTATTATTCTTGGAAGACCCTTTTTGAATACTGCAGGGGCTGTTATTGATTGCACCAAAGGCAATATCACTTTTCATGTTAACGGTAATGAACATACGGTACACTTTCCGAGGAAACAACCTCAAGTCCACAATATCAATTCTATTGGAAAAATTCCATCGATTATTTTTGGATGTTTTGAATTTCCTCTTCCTACTGTCAAGAAGAAATATGACATTCTTATTGTTGGGGATGTGCATATCCCTGTTGAGGTAACCTAGTGTTATTCAAAAATTCTCCGGTTCCATGTTATTCGGAATGAGTTTGTTAACAAGACTTGATCAACCTTGTTAGTGGATTCCTTTTGATGAGCATGAGATGGATGAATTTAGAAGACACAACTCTCTGTACCCTCTTTTTACTTTTTGTTATTTATATTAAATAAAGTAAAAATAGTATTTTCTGTCTGTTATCTGAATTATCCGTGCAATATAAAAATACCCCGAAAATAAAAGTTCTCCAAATGCCCTGAAATTTAAATATGATTTTTTCTGGAATATTTGAGAATATTTGGCACTAAGAACACAACAGGGGGCATCCACCTGGCCACGAGGGTGGAGGGCGCGCCCTACCCCCTGGGCGCGCCCTCCTGCCTCATGGGCCCATGGTGGCCCTCCTCCACTTATTCCTGCACTCACACACTCCTTCCTCCCACAAACACCATTATCCAGCTCAAGCATGAGTTCTAGCTCATTTTGCTGTGATTTTTGATCTCCTTGCTCAAAGCACCTCTCAGAAAACTGATTTGGGGGATTGTTCCTTGGTATGTGACTCCTTCATTAGTACAATTAGTTTTTTTTCTAGTGCTTTATTCATTGCAAATTTGTGCTGCCTAGGTGACCATGTTCTTGAGCTTGCATGTAAAATTTATATGGTTCCAAGTAGTTCTAATGCATGGTACAGGCTCTAGGCACTTGTAGGAGTAGTTGCTATCAATTTTGTTGAGTTTGATTTACTTTTATTTGAAGTTACTAAAAATTTCAGAAATTTTTCAGAGGAAGAAATATGTTTAGGAAAATGTACCAAGGTGGTTCTTCAAGGAAACAAGGACCCAGGCTTGCAGTGCGTGATGCTGATGATGAGCCACCAAGGGACGCTCCAGTGCGGTCTTGTGAATGGCCTTCAGAGGACTTCATGGATCGAGCAGGAATTAAGGAAGAATTTAACGCATATTTGCGTAATGCTGATCTTGCGAGCTTCGAGGTAGAAAAGTGCCGTCAGTACCACTATCTCACTAGTTCCTTTGTGAGGAGGTTTGAATTTTCATCTTCACGCAATTCTCAAACTGTCCTATTTGATCTTTATTAAAATTCTTACACTATAGACTTAGAGGACTTTACCACTGCTTGCAAACTTCCACAATGGGGTAGTGCTAGTGAACCTCGCAAATCTGAATTTAGAGATTTTCTTGCTAGTATAACTGTGGTGGAATCTAGAGATATAGCACAAGCTACCATAGGGAGCATTCACTTTCCTGCTGTCGGTGTCAAAACCGGCGGATCTCGGGTAGGGGGTCCCGAACTGTGTGTCTAAGGCGGATGGTAACAGGAGGCAGGCGACACGATGTTTACCCAGGTTCGGGCCATCTTGATGGAGGTAATACCCTATGTCCTGCTTTGTTGTTCTTGATGATATGAGTATTACAAGAGTTGATCTACCACGAGATCAGAGAGGCTAAACCCTAGAAGCTAGCCTATGGTATGATTGTATGTTGTCCTACGGACTAAAACCCTCCGGTTTATATAGACACCGGAGGGGGCTAGGGTTACACAAGGTCGGTTACAGGGGAAGAGATATACATATCCGTATTGCCTAGCTTGCCTTCCACGCCAAGTAGAGTCCCATCCGGACACGGGACGAAGTCTTCAATCTTGTATCTTCATAGTCCAACAGTCCGACTGTCCGGAGACCCCCTAATCCAGGACTCCCTCATTAGCCCCTGAACCAGGCTTCAATGATGATGAGTCCGGCGTGCAGTATTGTCTTCGGCATTGCAAGGCGGGTTCCTCCTCCGAATACTCCATGGAAGAGTTTAAACACAAGAATAGTGTCCGACCCTGAAAAATAAGTTCCACATACCACTGTAGAGAGAATAATATTTCCACAAATCTAATCTGCTGACACATTTTGACAGCATGACATCACGCCATGGCCCGGTCATTATTCAAACCGTTTTTCTCAACCAGAACCACACATATCGCGAGGCGGTTTTCTTGACACGTCTTGTCAACGCAGAGATCGTGTTCCCCTCATTACGGGATTCTCATCAATACAGACATGGGTAACCCAACCATGCCTGTTGGTATGACTCCTAGATCTTAGGCAAGTCCAAAATAGCCACGAGGAGGACGCTTGATATTCACCCTCTTTATAAAGAGGACGAGGCTTTTTATTTTTTCCCTCTCGTGCTCAATCGAATCCTTCCCCCGCCTCGAGTTCTAACACCCAAAGCTCAGGTCAGGCACTTCGGACCTTCAACTATGTCCGGATCCAACCTCTAAGGTCGGTGGATGCCTTCCTCTATCACAGAGGAGGACATCAAGAAGCTGAGACAGGCCAGATATCTGACCGCCGAAATTTCGCATAGGCTGCCTGCCCGAGGGCAGGTCATCCCTACCCCCGAACCCACCGAGAGTGTCATGTTCATCTCCCACTTCCCCCGAGGACTAGGCCTTGCTCTGGATCCCTTTGTTAGGGGTCTTATGTTCTATTATGGGCTGGATTTCCATGATCTGGCGCCGGATTCCCTTCTTCACATCTCGTCATTTATTTACGTATGTGAGGCCTTCCTCCGCATTACCCCTCACTTCGGCCTGTGGCTCAAGACCTTCGATGTGAAGCCGAAGATGATCGAGGGGCGGCACGTAGAGTGCGGAGGTGCTTTAATAAGCAAAATCGCTGATGCTCCATGGCCAGAGGGTTCCTTCCCAGAGGTGTCCAGGTTGTGGCAGCGGGAGTGGTTTCACATCACAGCTCCCCGAAGTGCCAAGTGGGTAGCCCCCCTTTCGCTCGGGCCCCCCATCACAGTTGATGTCATGGATCAGCAGGGGGCTGAGCTGGGGTCCAACAAAGGACGTGCCAATACCGCAGAGCCGTATCCGAGATCTCTTTGAGAGAGATTTCAGTCTGGTTATGGTAATGCAAGTTATGCTGGTTCATCAAGTCCAGCCTTGCAAACATCGGCCCCTCCGTATGTGGGAATTCAACTCGGAAGGACCGCGAGCTATTCAACATTTCCTCGGCATGATGCTCGAAGAGATGTACAAATCGTTCTTCGGACCCCAAATAGAGTGTCCGGACACCACTGAGGATGTGGGTTTGAGCTGCAACCGCCCTGCTACCCAAGTAAGTAATCCCATGGCCGAACACACTGTCCTTTTATTTATCATGACATCATTCTGAAGAGTAGCTCTTTGACCAGGACTGGATAACAAAGGTGAAGATGATCAGGTGTTCGGCCCCCCTTCCTGAGGGCTTGGACAATCCGGTGCTGGAAAAGATGCTCGAGCCAGCACCTTATCTAGTGCCCTCAAAGGAAGATGAAGGGGGAATAAAGAGGGCGAAAGCAGGCCTCATTTGATACTTATTCCGACTGAGGGAATGAGCGCCTCCGCGAGGGAGGATAACCAAGGGGAAGAATCTGACATTCTCTCTCCCCGGGGAAGGAAGAGGACTACCTCTGAAGATCCGGAAACTAAGGTTTCCAAACGGGAGAAGAAATCTCCGCCAGAGGGTCCTACCTCGGAGGGTATTCTTGCCGCACAATGTCCACGCGGGGATCAGCCTGATAACCCACGAGTATAGGGGATCGCAATAGTTTTCGAGGGTAGAGTATTCAACCCAAATTTATTGATTCGACACAAGGGGAGCCTAAGAATATTCTCAAGTATTAGCAGCTGAGTTGTCAATTCAACCACATCTGGAAACTTAATATTTGTAGCAAAGTATTTAGTAGCAAAGTAATATGATAGTAGTGATAACGGTAGCAAAAGGTAACAGTAGTAAAAGCAATGTTTTTGGTATTTTATAGTGATGAAAGCAATAGCAACGGGGAAGTAAATAAGCGAAGAACAATATATGGAAAGCTCGTAGGCAATGGATCGGTGATGGAGAATTATGCCGGATGCGGTTCATCATGTAACAGTCATAACCTAGGGTGACACAGAACTAGCTCCAGTTTCATTGATATAATGTAGGCATGTATTCCGAATATAGTCATACGTGCTTAGGAAAAGAACTTGCATGACATCTTTTGTCCTACCCTCCCGTGGCAGCGGGGTCCTTACGGAAACTAAGGGATATTAAGGCCTCCTTTTAATAGAGAACCGGAACAAAGCATTAACACATAGTGAATACATGAACTCCTCAAACTATGGTCATCACCGGTAAGTATCCCGACTATGTCACTTCGGGGTTAACGGATCATAACACATAATAGGTGACTATAGACTTGCAAGATAGGATCAAGAATACTCATATATTGATAAAAACATAATAGGTTCAGATCTGAAATCATGGCACTCGGGCCCTAGTGACAAGCATTAAGCATAGCAAAGTCATAGCAACATCAATCTCTGAACATAGTGGACACTAGGGATCAAACCCTAACAAAACTAACTCGATTACATGATAGATCCCATCCAACCCATCACCGTCCAGCAAGCCTACGATGGAATTACTCACGCACGACGGTGAGCATAATGAAATTGGTGATGGAGGATGGTGGATGATGACGATGGCGACGGATTCCCCTCTCCGAAGCCCCGAACGGACTCCAGATCAGCCCTCCCGAGAGGTTTTAGGGCTTGGCGGCGGCCCCGTATCATAAAACGCGATGATTTCTTCTCTCTGTTTTTTTCTCCCCGAAACACAATATATGGAGTTGGAGTCGGAGAGGCAACAGGGGGCCCACGAGGTAGGGGGGCGCGCCCTAGGGGGGCAGGCGCCCCCCACCCTGGTGGAGAGGTGGTGGGCCCCCTGGCCTTCATCTTTTGCATGCATTTTTCTTATTTTCTGAAAAGTGGCTCCGTGAAGTTTCAGGTCATTCTGAGAACGTTTGCTCCTGCACATAAATAACACCATGGTAATTCTGCTGAAAACATCGTTAGTCCGGGTTAGTTCCATTCAAATCATGGAAGTTAGAGTCCAAAACAAGGGCAAAAGTGTTTGGAAAAGTAGATACGTTGGAGACGTATCAAGTCCCCCATGCTTAAACCTTTGCTTGTCCTCAAGCAATTCAATTGACAAACTAAAAGTGATAAAGAAAAACTTTTACAAACTCTGTTTGCTCTTGTTGTTGTAAATATGTAAAGCCAGCATTCAAGTTTTCAGCAAAGATTATAACGAACCACATTCACAATAACGCATAGGTCTCAAGTTTACTCATATCAATAGCATAATCAACTAGCGAGCCATAATAATAAATCTCGGATGACAACACTTTCTCAAAACAATCATAATATGATATAACAAGATGGTATCTCGCTAGCCCTTTCTAAGACCGGAAAACATAAATGCAGAGCACCCTTAAAGACCAAGGACTGACTAGACATTGTAATTCATGGTAAAAGAGATCCAGTCAAGTCATACTCAATGTAAACCAACAGTAATGAATGCAAATGACATCGGTGCTCTCCAACTGGTGCTTTTTAATAAGAGGATGACGACTCAGCATAAAAGTAAATAGATAGGCCCTTTGCAGAGGGAAGCGGGGATTTGTAGAGGTGCCAGAGCTCGGTTTTGAAACAGAGGTGAATAATATTTTGAGCAGTATACTTTCATTGTCAACATAACAACCAAGAGATGGCGATATCTTCCATGCTACACACATTATAGGCGGTTCCCAAACAGAATATTGAAGTTTATACTCCCCCTTCCACCAACGAGCATCAATCCATGGCTTGCTCGAAACAACGAGTGCCTCCAACTAACAAGAGTCCCAGGGGGAGTTTTGTTTGCAATTATTTTGATTTAGTTTGCATAAAGCATGGGACTGGGCATCCCGATGACCAACCATTTTGAGCGATACACTTTCATTGTCAACATAACAACCAAGAGATGGCGATATCTTCCATGCTACACACATTATAGGCGGTTCTCAAACAGAATGGTAAAGTTTATACTCCCCCTCCACCAACAAGCATCAATCCATGGCTTGCTCGAAACAACGAGTGCTTCCAACTAACAAGATTCCGGGGGGGGGGGTTTGTTTGCAATTATTTTGATTTGATTTGCATAAAGCATGGGACTGGGCATCCCGGTGACCAACCATTTATCTCGTGAGTGAGGAGCGGAGTCCACTGCTCTTGAGAATAACCCGCCTAACATGGAAGATACAGATAGCCCTAGTTGATACATGAGCTATTCGAGCATCTAAAACAGGATATTTATTTGAAGGTTTAGAGTTTGGCACATACAAATTTACTTGAAACGGCAAGTAGATACCGTATATTGGTAGGTATAGTGGACTCATGTGGAATAACTTTGGGGTTTAAGGGATTGGATGCACAAGCTGTATTCCCGCTTAGTACAGGTGAAGGCTAGCAAAAGACTGGGAAGCGATCAGCTAGAGAGCGGCAACAGTCATGAACATGCATTAAAATTAATCAACACCGAATGCAAGCATCAGTAGGATATAATCCACCATGAACATAAATATCGTGAAGGCTATGCTGATTTTGTTTCAACTACATGTGTGAACGTGCGCCAAGTCAAGTCACTTAAATCATTCAGAGGAGGATACCACCCTATCATACCACATCACAACTATCTCGATAGCATGTTGGCACGCAAGGTAAACCATTATAACTCATAGCTAATCAAGCATGGCACAAGAAACTATGATCTCTAGTTGTCATTGAAAACATGTTTATTCATAATAGGTTGAATCAGGAACGATGAACTAATCATATTTACAAAAACAAAAGAGGTCGAGTTCATACCAGCTTTTCTCATCTCAGCTAGTCCATCATATATCATCATAATTGCCTTTCACTTGCACGATCGAATGATGTGAATAATAATAATAGTGCGTGTGCATTGGACTAAGCTGGGATCTGCAGGCACTCAATAAACAGGAGAAGACAAGGCAATATGGGCTCTTTTGTCAGATCAACAATAATGCATGTAAGAGCCACTTCAACAATTTCATCATGGTCTTCTCCTGTCGACCCCCAAAGAAAGAAAAGAAATAAAACTATTTACACGGGAAAGCTCCCAACAAGCAAAAGAAGAAGAGGAAATATTTTTGGGTTTTCTTTTTAATTACTACTACAAGCATGGAAATTAAACTAACTAAAAGCTACAACTATTTTTTTCTTTTTTTCTTAAGGTTTATTAAACACACAAGAAGAAAGCATAAAAAGGAAAATTAACTAGCATGGATGATACAATGAAAAAGTATGACCACCGACATCTAGCAATGAGTGTGTGAACATAAATGTAATGTCGGTCAGAAATACGTACTCCCCCAAGCTTAGGATTTTGGCCTAAGTTGGTCTATGGCCACGGCTGGCCTGGCGGATATCCATAATAATAGTTGGGGTCGTACTGAGAAGAAGAAGAGGAAGACTCCGATTGCCACTGGCTGACAATCATCTCCTGTCGTGGAGGATCAACTTGTGGTTCCGGCTCTGAATCCATAGCTGGTGCAGGGTTCCGGTAGGCGTGAATGGCCTTCAACGGAACAAGGTACGTGCCTGAAGATAAATCAAACAAAGAAGGAGCAGGCAGGGTAACAGTCTCATGATGATGTTTGTTAAAGAACAATTGATATTTAAGCTCTCCTTCCCTATTCTTAACAATAAAATCATGTGCCACCATACTTTTATAATCTAGATAAGCACGAGGCAGCACCTTTTCTTCCTTCTCATAATGCCTAACAGGTATGTTAAAAATGTGCAGCTAGGCGTGAAGCATAGATGCCTCCAAAGATGGGCCCTTGGTACGGTTCAAACTTAACCGTTTAGCAATAATGTCGCCCATACTAAAAGTGTTATCACTGTATAAACCATGGAGCAAAATAATAATATCAGGGATACTAAGGTTTCCACAGTTTCCACGACCAATTAAACAATGACTAGCAAATAATGCAAAATTGCGTAAAACAGGAAAATTTATGCTAGTGATTCGTGCATCGGAAACCTTCCTTGTTTCCCCTACAGTGATAATATCAATAAACCCCTCCACATCATCGCGATGTGGTTCTTCTGTCTTGCCCTCAAAAGGGACTAACAAATCCAACAAAAATCATAAAGTGACATCTCCTTATGCTCATCATATAAATGAAACTCCACCGTAGGTGGCAAGTTCCTAGAATGGAAATGAAAGTTTTGCACAAAGGTATTTGTGAGTAAGAGATACTGATCGCATTGGTCGTGGAGGAAAGCGGTGAGGCTCGCATTCTTAGCCAACTCATGAAAATCTTCATAAATACCGGCTGCTCTCAAGAAATCCTCGGAAGGCCATTCACACGCCCGAACCTCCGCGGTGCGCGGCAAATTATACTTAGGCTTCGGTGCCTTTTCCTTCGAGCTTTGGCTCGATGAGCCCCTCAATAGTCTCCTCATCATTTTCTGAAAAATTCTGAATTTTTTAGTAACTTCAAAATAAAAGTAAACCAAACTCAATAATATTGATAGCAACTACTCCTACAAGTGCCTCGGGCCTATATCATGCATCAAAACTACTTTTGACCATATAAATTTGACATGCAAGCTCAAGAACAGGGTCACCTAAGCAGCAAAAAATTGCAATGAATAAAGCACTAGAACAAAAACTAATTGGATCAATGGAGGAGTCACATACCAAGGAACAATCTCCCCAAGCAGTTTTGTGAGAGGTGCTTTGAGCAAGGAGATCGAAAATGGTAGAAAAACGAGCTTGGACTCGGGTTTGAGCTGGTTATTCTTGTTTGTGGGAGGAAGAAGAAGTGTATGGGTGAAATAATGAGTGGAGGAGGGCCACCGTGGGCCCACGAGGCAGGGGGCGCGCCCAGGGGGTAGGGAGCACCCTCCACCCTCATGGGCAGGTGGTTGGCCCCCTGCTGTGTTCTCGGTGCCAAATATTCTCAAATATTCTAGAAAAAATCATATTTAAATTTCAGGGCATTTGGAGAACTTTTATTTTCGAGGTATTTTTATATTGCACGGATAATCAGATAACAGACAGAAAAATGTTTATTTTTATTTTATTTAATATAAATAATAGAAAATAAAAGTGGGGTACAGAAGGTTGTGCGTTCTAGTTTCATCCATCTCATGATCATCAAAAGGAATCCACTAACAAGGTTGATCAAGTCTTGTTAACGAACTCATTTTGAATAACATGGAACCGGAGAAATTTCGAATAACACTATGTTACCTCAACGGGGATATGCACATCCCCAATAATAAGAATATCATATTTCTTCTTGATAGTAGGAAGAGGAAATTCAAAACCTCCAAATATAATCGATGGAATTTTTCCAATAGAGTTGATACTATGAACTTGAGGTTGTTTCCTCGGAAAGTGTACCGTGTGCTCATTACCATTAACATGAAAAGTGACATTGCCTTTAGTGCAATCAATAACAGCCCCTGCAGTATTCAAAAAGGGTCTTCCAAGAATAATAGACATACTATCGTCCTCGGGAATATCAAGAATAACAAAGTCCGTTAAAATAGTAATGTTTGCAACTGCAACAGGCACATCCTCACAAATACCGACAGGTATAGCAGTTGTTTTATAAGCCATTTGCAAAGATATTTTAGTAGGTGTCAACTTATTCAAATCAAGTCTACGATATAAAGAGAGGGGCATAACACTAACACTGGCTCCAAGATCACATAAGGCAGTTTTAACATAATTTCTTTTAATAGAGCATGGTATAGTGGGTACTCCTGGATCTCCAAGTTTCTTTGATATTCCACCCTTAAAAGTATAATTAGCAAGCATGATGGAATTTCAGCTTCCAGTATCTTTCTTTTATTTGTAATTATATCTTTCATGTACTTAGCATAAGGATTGGTTTTGAGCAAATCAGTTAATCGCATACGCAAAAAGATAGGTCTAATCATTTCAGCAAAGCGCTCAAAATCCTCATCATCCTTTTTCTTGGATGGTTTGGGAGGAAAAGGCATGGGTTTCTGAACCCAAGGCTCTCTTTCTTTACCATGTTTCTTAGCAACAAAGTATTTCTTATCATAATGTTGATTCTTTGATTGTGGGTTATCAAGATCAACATCAGGTTCAATTTCTATATCATTATCATTACTAGGTTGAGCATCATTATGAACATTATCATTAACATTACCACTAGTTTCAGGTTCATTACCAGATTGAGTTTCAGCATCAGAAATAGAAATGTCATTTGGATTCTCAGGTGTTTCAACAATAGGATCACTAGAAGCATGCAAAGTCCTATCATTTTTCTTTTTCTTCTTTTTAGAAGAACTAGGTGCATCTATTTTATTTCTCTGAGAATCTTGCTCAATTCTCTTAGGGTAGCCTTCAGGATACAAAGGTTCTTGAGTCATTCTACCAGTTCTAGTAGCCACTCTAACAGCATTATCATTATCTTTACTATTCAATTCATTGAGCAAATCATTTTGAGCTTTAAGTACTTGTTCTGCTTGAGTGGTAACCATCTAAGCATGTTTACTAATAAGTTTAAGTTCACCTTTAACATTGGCCATATAATAACCCAAGTGTTCAAGCATATTTGAATTGTATTTCAATTGTCTACCAAAATAAGCATTTAAGTCTTCTTGCTTAGCCATAAATTTATCAAACTCATATAAGCATGGGCTAGCAAATATAGTAAATGGGATTTCAGCTTTATCATATCTGTAGAGAGAATTTACCTTTACTACCTGTGTCGGGTTATCAAGACCATGAGTTTCTTCAATAGGCGGTAAATTAAGACAGTGTATTTCTTCAATAGGAGGTAAATTCTTAATATCTTCAGCTTTAATACCTTTTTCTTTCATAGATTTCTTTGCCTCTTGCATATCTTCAGGACTGAGAAATAGAATACCCTTCTTCTTCGGAGTTGGTTTAGGAATAGGCTCAGGAATTGGCTCCGGAGGTGTCCAATTATTTTCATTTGTCAACATATTGTTCAATAGAATTTCAGCTTCATCTGGTGCTCTTTCCCTGAAAACAGAACCAGCACAACTATCCAGGTAATCTCTGGAGGCATCGGTTAGTCCATTATAAAAGATATCAAGTATTTCATTTTTCTTAAGAGGATGATCAGGCAAAGCATTAAGTAATTGGAGAAGCCTCCTCCAAGCTTGTGGGAGACTCTCTTCTTCAATTTGCACAAAATTATATATATCCCTTAAAGCAACTTGTTTCTTATGAGCAGGGAAATATTTAGCAGAGAAGTAATAAATCATATCCTGGGGACTACGCACACAACCAGGATCAAGAGAATTAAACCATATCTTAGCATCACCCTTTAATGAGAACGAAAATATTTTAAGGATGTAAAAGTAACAAGTTCTCTCATCTTTAGTGAATAGGGTGGCTATATCATTCAATTTAGTAAGATGTGCCACAACAGTTTCAGATTCATAACCATGAAAAGGATCAGATTCAACCAAAGTAATTATATCAGAATCAACAGAGAATTCATAATCCTTATCAGTAACAAAGATAGGTGAAGTAGCAAAAGCAGGGTCAGGTTTCATTCTAGCATTTAGAGATTGCTTACTCCATTTAGCTAATAACCTTTTGAGTTCATTTCTATTTTTGCAAGCTAAAATAGCAAAAGAAGCTTCTCGATCAAAAACATAACCCTTAGGAATAACAAGTGATTCTTCATCATCACTTTCATCAGTATCATCAGATTCAATATTTTCAATTTCTCTAGCCCTAGAAGTTATTCATCAAGAAAATCACTAAGTGGCACGGTACTATCAGGCATAGAGGTAGTTTCATCATAAGTATCATGCATAGCAGAAGTGGCATCATGTAACATCCCAAATTTTCAATTTGGAATGTTATACATTAGATCATCATGCATATATTATTTTCTTGCTTTTTGGTCGATCCTAGAAATTTCACGCAACTCAAGGACCTTCGGAGAGAGTTGGAGATTTCGTTATTTTCTTATTTGAGAGTTTTCTCGAATTTGAAAAGAGGATCATTTGATTTAATTATTTCATCTTCAATTATTTTTCCGATATCAAAATATGAGAGCGGGAATAATATGACTTTCCAAAATATAGGAAAAATGAAGATTTAATAAATAGATCAAATTTCGTTTTCCGGTGTTTGTTTGTTTTGGATAGGGAAAATGCGCGTTTTCGAAAATTGCATTTTAGGCCCGGAGAAAAGTTCATTTTGTTTGGCTCATTTTTAGGAGTCGGGGAAAATATACTTTAGTATTTTTGGAGCCCGTTTAGATTTTCTTTTCTGAGTTTTTCTGCGCGCGAAATCTGTTAAAGAAAATCCTCAGCGCCTTGGGCCAAAGGCCCAAGCCGCCGCCGGCCAAGGCCAGGAGGCCATCGCGCGAGCGCCCAGGCTCCAGGGAGCCGCCGCCGTTGTCTTTTGGAAGTCCTAGTAGCACTTTTGTCCTACTCCCGTTTATTCCGTTTCTTTTTCTAGATCTTTCCTACTCCTATTCCAATTCCTTGATCCCTCCTCCAAGTAAACCCCCCCTCCCCAATATAAATACCCAAGCACCCCCCCTCTAAATCATCAAACCCAAAGCCTAGACCTCCACCACACCCCGCGCCACCCCTCACCCGCGCGCCGCCCTAAGCCGCCGCCCGCGCCCTGCCTCACCGCCGCCGCCGCCGCACCTTGCCGCCGCCACCGGAGCCCCTCGCCGGAGACCTCGCCGGAGGTTGCCCCGCGTCTCTTTTCCTCGGATCGTTTTCTTCTAATCGTTCCTATTCTTTCGTTCTCTTCCGATTCGTTTTCTAGATCGGTTTTTCATTTCGGTTTTCTTCTCCGAAACCCTAGATCGGATTCGTTTTCTTTTCCGATTTAGTTGCCTTTGGACCGTTCGCCGGACCGTTCTTCCTAACGAACGTGATCACCGGATTCTTCTAGGTTAACGAACGTCTGTTCATTTAACCGTTCTTCTTTTTCTTCTCGTCGGATTTATTCCGCGATCGCGATCTCAGATCCGATCTTCGTTCTAGTTTATCTTCTCGCTCGTTTATCGGAATCAGGTGATTCAAGTGCCTGGAGTTTCGTTTCGAAACCGCCGTTCCGTCTAATCAACTTAAACAAGTTTTTGCTACTGTAAAATTTTGACCTAGTTCAACTTGCTAGAACCGAGTTGTTTTCTTCCGCCGTTTGTTTTCCGTTTCTTTGTTCGGTTCGTTCTTTCTTTGCAACCGGAGTTCTTAAGTTGAACTATCTGGTTCGTTCTCTTGTTCGAGTTTTACTTGTGCATTAGATGAGTACTTAATGTGTGGTTACTATTGTTTGCTTACGATAGATTGACCGGAGTGTGACGAGTAGATCTATCCAGAGTTTTTGAGTGCGAATCATCTTCATCAACCTTGCAGGCAAGTTCACACTTTGATCATACCTTTCTACAACCCATGTTTTATTGCATTAGATCAATCCTCTCACCTTGCATGATTAGGATCTAATTAAACTGTGGGATGGGAAGTAGATGAGGTAGTACCTATTACCTGTATTACTATGAAACCTTTGGGAGTTATTTCTACGTTTGCTTATTATGCCATGCTATGCTAGTAGACGTGGATTGGGTGAGTGATATCCATGACAGATGTGAGTTGATAATTTTAATGGTTTATCTAAGGTGGCAACTTAAACACACATCTGGGTGGATTGAGGCACGTGATGTCTATCAGGACTTGCCTGTTTTTTTTCGGACCGCCACCCAGGCTCAAAGGGATCATAAGATCTTTCATGCTAGAAACTTCCGTGTGCAGCCACAAGCCATTATGGGCTCTGGCATAGTTGACTAAGTTGTGCGAACTCTTACAGTGGTGGACTAGCAGATGTAGGGGATGTAGGTGTACCGGTCTACCCGATCGTAAGGTGCTAGCGCTTTTGAAAGACTATATCTCGGTCATCCGTTTCTCAAACACCGTGTAGTGCAAGAAAACAAACGGAGGCGATCGAGTCTTGTGGGGAAAAGTGTGCAAACCTCTGCAGAGTGTACAAACTAATCATGATTAGCCATGTCCCCGGTTATGGACAACTTGAGTATCTAGTACTTGAATATCCTGTGAATCTCATCATGTTACTTCTAATTAATGTTGTTGGGTTTTAATTATTTTTAATTGGGATTGAGAATGCTGTCAACCATTCTCAATGTTTCACAACCACCATGATAGTTAAATAAATTTATTCCTTTGCAGTAGGGAAAAATTGGCTTTACGCAAAAACCTTATAACCATAGAGCTTTTCCACCAGCCAAATATGCATGTAGTGATAGCCATTGTTCATCATTTTATCTATGGTGTGAATTTGCCAGTACATTCAATGTACTGACCTGTTTCGGGCTGCAACGTCTCATGTTGCAGGTTTTCTTACGACGAGTAAGCGATACGTTAGGGTTACGATTTCTACACTCAACTTTGCCGTTGGTGTTGATGGGAATCCACAACCTTGTTGCTTCCGCTATTTGGATTGAGGTAATAGTATTTACGTTACTTTATACATGTGATTTACCTCTGTTATAAATCCTTCGAGTACTGTGTGTGTCAGCATACCGATCCAGGGATGACACGTAAGCACAGAGACTTGACCCATTCGGGTCGGGTCGCTACACATCATCAATAACATGCGACATATCAGAACGAATAGCAGAAGCAGGTGTAGGTGTCGCAATCTTACTCAAAACAGAAGGTGAATCAAGTGCAGAGCTAGATGGCAGTTCCTTACCTTCCCTCGTAGTTGAGGGATAGATCTTGGTTTTTGGATATCTCAAGTTCTTCATAATGATAAGCAGATATAAATCCCAAGTGACTCAAAGAATAGAGCTATGCTCCCCGGCAACGACGCCAGAAAATAGTCTTGATAACCCACAAGTATAGGGGATCGCAACAGTTTTCGAGGGTAGAGTATTCGACCTAAATTTATTGATTCGACACAAGGGGAGCCAAAGAATATTCTCAAGTATTACCAGCTGAGTTGTCAATTCAACCACACCTGGAAACTTAATATCTGCAGCAAAGTATTTAGTAGCAAAGTAATATGATAGTAGTGATAACAGTAGCAAAAGGTAACAGTAGTGAAAGCAATGTTTTTGGTATTTTGTAGTGATGAAAGCAATAGCACCGGGAAAGTAAATAAGCGAAGAACAATATATGGAAATCTCGTAGGCAATGGATCGGTGATGGAGAATTATGCCGGATCCGGTTCATCATGTAACAGTCATAACCTAGGGTGACACAGAACTAGCTCCAGTTCATTGATATATTGTAGGCATGTATTCCGAATATAGTCATACATGCTTATGGAAAAGAACTTGCATGACATCTTTTGTCCTACCCTCCCGTGGCAGCGGGGTCCTTACGAAAACTAAGGGATATTAAGGCCTCCTTTTAATAGAGAACCAGAACAAAGCATTAACACATAGTGAATACATGAACTCCTCAAACCACGGTCATCACCGGTAAGTATCCCGATTATTGTCACTTCGGGGTTAACGGATCATAACACATAATAGGTGACTATAGACTTGCAAGATAGGATCAAGAACACTCATATATTGATGAAAACATAATAGGTTCAGATCTGAAATCATGGCACTCGGGCCCTAGTGACAAGCATTAAGCATAGCAAAGTCATAGCAACATCAATCTCAGAACATAGTGGACACTAGGGATCAAACCCTAACAAAACTAACTCAATTACATGATAGATCCCATCCAACCCATCACCGTCCAGCAAGCCTACGATGGAATTACTCACGCACGGTGGTGAGCATCATGAAATTGGTGATGGAGGATGGTTGATGATGACGATGGCGAAGGATTCCCCTCTCCGGATCCCCGAACGGACTCCAGATCAGCCCTCCCGAGAGGTTTTAGGGCTTGGCGGCGGCTCCGTATCGTAAAACGTGATGATTTATTCTCTATGATTTTTTTCTCCCTGAAACACAATATATGGAGTTGGAGTTGGAGTCGGAGAGGCAACAGGGGGCCCACGAGGTAGGGGGCGTGCCCTAGGGGGGCAGGCGTGCCCCCACCCTCGTGGAGAGATGGTGGGCCCCTTGGCCTTTATCTTTTGCAGGTATTTTTCATATTTTCTGAAAAGTGGCTCCGTGAAGTTTCAGGTCATTCCGAGAACGTTTACTCCTACACATAAATAACACCATGGTAATTCTGCTGAAAACAGCGTCAGTCCGGGTTAGTTCCATTCAAATCGTGCAAGTTAGAGTCCAAAACAAGGGAAAAAGTGTTTGGAAAAGTAGATATGTTGGAGACGTATCACAGCCCTCTACCGAGCTGTAAGTAATCAAAAAGTACTTAATAGTGAAAATATCCTACCTTACTTCCGAAGACAATAACCGATGCTTATAAATTGTAGTCCGGATCGTAGCCCTTCTCGACAGAGTTCGTCTTTGGGGGATCTTCTTCCGGAGATGATGGAGAGCGAAACGCCTCCCCCTAACACCCCGCCTTTTGAGGCGGGCGACCCTGAAGTGTCGTCATGGAGGGTGTCTCCAGATCCGCCAAGGCCAGAGGATAACCCTTTGGCTACCTGGAATCCCCAGTATCCAGCTCCTAAGGAGAGCAGCAGCAAGAGTCTGGAACCGTACAGTGTGCGGTCGGACGCACTGAAGGGTCTTCTGGGGCAAGTGGCCGTCTCGGAAGCGCATCATACGCTGATGGGTACGGTAATTGAAAGGATTTCATCCGCTGAAAACGGATTGCATGAAGCCTTTACGAGTCTGCTGAAAGGCTTTGAGGTACGTGAAATAGTGTATGTTTTTGGTTTTACCGCACACGTTAGGTGTGCCATGCCCTATGTAGATAGTAGCCCCTGAGACTCTGGTTCTCATTGAGAACGGCGGCAACCAGAGGATCATATTCCCAGGTAATAACCCGACTGCCTTTATGTGCAGGCGGCTGAGGCTCCTGTGGCTAGCCGAACTGATGGGTTTGCCGAGCTAAAGCGGCAACTTGATGCGGCCGACGCTGATATCATGCTTGTCAACCAGCGGCTTGACGAGGCACAGGGTAAGTGATTTCTCTGGTGATCATCACATAATAAGAGGAGCATGATGCCAATATCTTTAATATGTTGTGACTGCAGATGGAGCTGCCACCCCGGAGACCCTTCGGGCGGAGCTTGCCCGAGCCAAGGAACAAGCAAGGAGTAGCAATGCGGCCGCTCTAAAGGCGGCCGAAGAGTTGAGGGCCGAACAGGTCGCGCATTGCGAGAGCAATGAAAGAATGTCCAAAATGGCTGTAGAGTTAAAAGATGCCGCTGACGGTTACCAGCTTCTTGAAGAAGAAAGCCGAGCGAGGGCGACGGACCTGGAGAAGGCCCTGGTAGCTGCCAAGGAAGCCCGCTCCAAAATTAGAGCGACGAAGGAGGAGCTGCATCAAGTTGCAATGTCGTTTCTGGGAAGCCCTTCTTGTTGCAGACTAAATTCGGAGATTCGAAGTATGCTCCTCTTGACCGACTATGGAGTTCTGTGGACGCCTACGTGGATTTGGCTGCAAGTGCTGCTGATGCGGCCGAATACTTCAAGGACCAGAAAGATCGTGAAGTGGAAAAGCTGTTCTGGTCACAGTTTCATGCTACAGTCCGCCCGCTGCTGTTGAATGAGTGAATGGCCGAGTGGGACGAGCTCCATATGTTGTCCGGACTTGCCATGAGGTCCGTTGTGGATCATCTATGGCCGAGAGGGCCAAGGCCGAATAGCTATTTTAGTTTAGTGCAACAATTCCTTGGTGTTGTGCCGCGCATCGATGCTATGAAGAGATCAGCGTGCATAGAGGGTGCACAGATGGCCTTTGCCCATGTCAAGACATGCTGGGCGGAGATGGAGGCCACCACTGTTGCGACACAGGGTTCGGCTGTAGGCCGAGTGGCTGCCGAGCACTACTTTGAAGAAGTTCTTGAAGGCGCTCGTTCGATAGAGGCTCAGTGCTCGAAGAATATTATGTTCAAGTGACATGTACTTCTGTAAAAACAATGTTTTATTGAGTTATCAAGGCTGTATTTATACTTTTGCCCAAAAGTACTATGATGCCTCCAGTGCGGCCGTTTATGTATGTATATAACCTGAAAGTTTGTAGTCGTCGGCTTCCGCCCCACGCATATAATGCGGGGGTGTTCGCAGAAAACGCGAATCCACACTTGATCCAACGTCTTGGTCCATTAAGGAGGTGGTAGCGCAGCGAACGAGGCAATCGGACTATATTGCTTTAACACTTTCACTTAGCCATAGGAGTTTGATGGTGGGGCTACTATATAGCCCCTGGTACTTCTGCGCTCATCCGAATACGGGGTGTGTACGTACATGACCGGGAAACGGCCCTTCATTAATGCGGAGGAATCTCGAAGATTCCGCTGAGTCATCGAGTGGTTGACCAGTCTCTCGCTATATCATGACAGTCAGTTTTTGGCTTTCTCTACGGAGGTGCTCATCCGGACGAACCAGGGCACAATCGCAGTAGTTCTCCCAGTGCTACCTTAGCCGATATAACGGAACGTAAGGTACCAAAACGTGGGAGCCGGGCAAACCCAACATTTGACCAAAGACATGATTCGGAGCTGATGCATATAGGGCCAAACTCGCGACACCGAACACTCCCTAAGGTGTTCGGTCTTTATAACATATACCGGGCTAAACAATGCCCTTAATAATAAACCCCATGTGTCCAGGTACGTGCAATATCCTGACGTGGCCACATGCCAATAACGTCAGCATCCTTCTCGGTTGTGTGGAGTATTCGGAGGATGTGAGCAACAAGAGACAGTAAAAAAAGGTTTACGCAGGGTCTTAATCTAAAAAGAAACCTTTGGGCGGGTCCCTGCTGCACGTCTGCGCCTGTGTCTCTGTTGTGCCATGTCTTGGACGGGCGTAGCATGATTGTCATCTATAAAAGGAAAGAACTTAGGTGAAAGTTGCCATGCCAAAAAAAGAATTGGTTATTATGAACAAACTATCAAAATTCAAGAGAAGTCAAGTTGAGCAGGGCTGGCCCCGATTACGCGCGTGAAGCCCCTGGTATCGTCTATGAGGGTTTGATCATTAAACCAATCTCATGTATATGTGGTGAAACGTCGGACTCGTCTAACAGTGTCCATGGTCTTGACGACCTATCACTTTTCCTGGTTGGTGAGGCCATCTAGTTCGCGGCTGTTAAAGCCGCCGCATCAACTTCCGCACGTAAAAAATGTTCAGTATTTCCGCTAACTGTGATGATGCCACATGGACTGGGCATCTTAAGCTTGAGAACAACATAATGCGGTATTGCATTAAAACGAGCGAAAGCCGTTCTTCCGAGTAGTGCTTGATAACCACTTCGGAATGGAGCGAGGTGGAAAGTTAACCTTTCGCTTCGGAAGTTATCAGGAGAACCGAATACGACCTCTAGCAGTAGAGAGCCCATACAGCGGGCCTCTTGGCCTGGAATTACTCCCTTGAAGGTAGTATTACTATGGCTTATTTGTGTCGGGTCTATCCCCATTTTGCGGACCGTGTCCTGATATATCAGGTTTAAATCACTACCGCCGTCCATGAGGACTCATGTGAAATGGTACCCGTTTATTATTGGGTCTAACACCAAGGCCGCCACTCCTTCATGCCGGATACTTGTCGCGTGATCCCTATGATCAAAAGTGATCGGGCAGGCCAACCAGGGGTTGAACCTAGGGGTGACAGGCTCTATGGTGCGTGTATCTCGGAGTGCATGCTTGCTTCTCCTCTTCGTCACATGGATCACGTTTACCGTTTTAACCTCTGGTGGGAACTTTTTCTGTCCTCCGGTGCTTTGTTGGCGAGGTTCATCCTCTTCTTCGCTTGGTGTCTCATCCCCTTTGTGTTCGGCGTTTAGCTTACCGGCCTGCTTGAAGACCCAACATTCTCTGTGGGTGTGATTTGCAGGTTTGTCGGGGGTGCCGTGAATCTGACAAAGCTTGTCAAGAATCTTTTTTAGGCCGGATGGTCCTTCTCTGCTTCCTTTAAAAGGCTTTTTCCGCTGACCAGGTCGAGAGCCCCTGAATCCGGCGTTTACCGCCGTGTTATCTAGGCTACCCTCTTTATTTCGATGCTTGTTTTTGTTGCGTCATGGTTTTCCATTGCCATCCCTGACTTCGGATGTGCTTGGGTTGCTGGTGCTGCTACGGGCCAACCAGTTGTCTTCGCCCACGCAAAAGCGGGTCATGAGGCTTGTTAGGGCTGCCATTGTTCTCAGTTTTTCTTGGCCGAGGTGTCTGGCGAGCCATTCATCTCGGACACTATGTTTAAAAGTTGCTAAGGCTTCGGCGTCCGGACAGTCGACGATTTGGTTCTTCTTGGTGAGGAACCTGTTCCAAAGCTTTCGGGCGGACTCTCTGGACTGTTGGATTATATGACTTAAATCCTCTGCATCCGGAGGTCGGACATAAGTCCCTTGAAAATTAGCCTGAAAAGCGTCCTCGAGCTCCTCCCAACTTCCAATTGAGTTTTCGGGGAGGCTTTTCAGCCAGTGCCAAACTGGCCCTTTAAGCTTGAGGGGCAAGTATTTAATGGCAGGGAGATCGTCTCCGCGAGCCATATGAATATGGAGGATAAAGTCCTCGATCCAGACTCCAGGGTCTGTGGTCCCGTCGTACACCTCTATGTTCACTGGTTTGAATCCTTCTGGGAATTCGTGATCCAACACCTCATCGGTGAAACATAGGGGATGTGGGGCACCCCTGTATTGGGATATGCCCTAGTGTTCGGACGGTTGTAGTATTCGGTTTTGATTTTGTGCCGGAGCGTGCTTCCTAGATCCATAGATGGATCTGGTCGCGCCAGATTTTTGGCGCAAGTTCTCACGTAGATCGTGTGTTGGCTTATGTGCGACTTTGTTAGCCGCTCTATCGCGGTCACAAGGTGGTGGATCCGTCCGGGGCCGTATCATTTTTCAGCGGTGTGGGCTCTAAGGCCTCATCGTCGAATTCAGGTAATAGCTTGCGCTTTGGATAGCTATTTGTGTGGTAATTTCCACCATACTTTGTTTCGTTGTCGAGCACTTTGTTCCACCTGCTGTTGAGCGTATCTTGTGCGGCCTTAAGCCTTTGCTTCTGCTTCTTCAGGCTCCTTGCTGTGGCAATAAGCCTTTTGCGGAGGTTCTCTTGCTCCAAGTGCGTTTCCAGGATTATATAGACACCGGAGGGGGCTAGGGTTACACAAGGTCGGTTACAGGGGAGGAGATATACATATCTGTATTTCCTAGCTTGC
The DNA here is from genome assembly GCF_003073215.2 of Triticum urartu. Lineage (NCBI taxonomy): Eukaryota > Viridiplantae > Streptophyta > Magnoliopsida > Poales > Poaceae > Triticum > Triticum urartu. The sequence goes on along the minus strand of NC_053023.1, from coordinate 60,770,884 downwards.
CTTCCACGCCAAGTAGAGTCCCATCTGGACACGGGACGCAGTCTTCAATCTTGTATCTTCATAGTCCAACAGTCCGGCCAAAGGATATAGTCCGGCTATCCGGAGACCCCCTAATCCAGGACTCCCTCACCTGCTATACATTATTTTGATCTCTTCATAGGTAGATCCATTAACGGTAAAGATGAAGCATGTCACATGTGTGTCCCTGACCTCACTATTCTTAAGAGTGCTGTGTTAGGAGATAAATCTTATAATTTTGGAGCCATTGTTGCATGTAGGTTGCATCTTAATAGATTTAATGGAGATTTCTTTGGTGGAATTTATGCAACCCGCATAGCTAATTTTCTTGGTATAACCATACGTGAGGATGATATTGAGTTGCCTCCTGCTTATTTGGATTATGAGGCTATGGTTTGTCATCAGTTTGTTGAGAGGAACGATCAGTTCCTCCAGTACCGACTAATCTTTGACAGACGACGCACCTATCATGTCGCTCTCCCTGCTTCTACTTTCTTTGATTTTCAGGCAAAGGGGAGATATTTTATAACCAGAGAGGAGGCGGAAGAGTATAAGAGGAGGGCTGAGATAGCTCGCCTCCAAGCTGCAGCCCACGATGCAATGACTACCGCATCTCAGTACGACCCCAACTACAACTTTGGATATCCACCAGGCCATCTGTGGCATTAGACCAACTTAGGCCAAAAGCCTAAGCTTGGGGGAGCACGTATTTCTCACCAACATTACATTCATGTTCACACACTCATTGCTAGATGTCGGTGCTCATACTTTTTCACTGTATTATCCATGCTAGTTTATTTCCTTTTTATTGCTTTCTTCTTGTGTGTTTAATAAACCTTAAGAAAAACAACACAAAAAATTAGTTATATCTTTTAATTAGTTTACTTTCCATGCTTGTAGTAGTAATTAAAAAGAAAACCCAAAAAGATTTCCTGTTCTTCTTTTTGCTTGTTGGGAGCTTTCCCGTGTAAATAGTTTTATTTCTTTTCTTTTCTTTGGGGGTCGATAGGCCATGATTAAATTGTTAAAGTGGCTCTTATATGCATTATTGTTGATCTGACAAAAGAGCCCATATTGCCTTGTCTTCTCCTGTTTATTGAATGCTTGCAGATTCCAGCTTAGTCCAATGCACGTGCACTATTATTACTATCCACATCGTTCTGTCGTGCAAGTGAAAGGCAATTATGACGATATATGATGAACTGATTGAGATGGGAGAAACTGGTATGAACTCAACCTCTCTTGTTTTTGTAAATATGATTAGTTCATCGTTCCTGATTCATCCTATTATGAATAAAAATGTTTGCAATGACAATTAGAGATCATAGTTTCTTATGCCATGCTTAATTAGCTAGGAGCTTATAATGGTTTACCTTGCGTGCCAACATGCTATTAAAATGGTTGTGATGTGGTATGATAGGGTGGTATCCTCATTTGAATGATTTAAGTGACTTGACTTGGCACATGTTCATGCATGTAGTTGAAACAAAATCAACATAGCCTTCATGATATTTATGTTCGTGGTGGATTATATCCTACTCATGCTTGCACTCAATGTTAATTAACTTTAATGCATGTTCATGGTTGTTGTCGCTCTCTATTTGGTCGCTTCCCGGTCTTTTGCTAGCCTTCACTTGTACTAAGCGGGAATACTGCTTGTGCATCCAACTCCATAAACCCCAAAGTTATGCCATATGAGTCCACTATACCTTACTATATGCGGTATCTACCTGCCGTTCCAAGTAAATTTTTATGTGCCAAATTCTAAACCTTCAAATAAATATCATGTTTTGTATGCTCAAATAGCTCATGTATCAACTAGGGCTGTTTGTATCTTCCATGTTAGGCGGGTTATTATCAAGAGGAGTGGACTCCGCTTCTCACTCACGAGAAAATGGCTGGTCACCGGGATGCCCAGTCCCATGCTTTATGCAAATCAAATCAAAATAATTGCAAACAAAACCCCCCTGGGAATCTTGTTAGTTGGAAGCACTCGTTGTTTTGAGCAAGCCATGGATTGATGCTTGTTGGTGGAGGGGGAGTATAAAGTTTACCATTCTGTTTGGGAACCGCCTATAATGTGTGTAGCATGGAAGATATCGCCATCTCTTGGTTGTTATGTTGACAATGAAAGTGTATCCCTCAAAATATTATTCATCTCTATTTCAAAACTGAGCTCTGGCACCTCTACAAATCCCTGCTTCCCTCTGTGAAGGGCCTACCTATTTACTTTTATGTTGAGTCATCCTCCTCTTATTAAAAAGCACCCGCTGGAGAGCACCTCTGTCATTTGCATTCATTATTGATTAGTTTACATCGAGTATGACTTGAATGAATCTCTTTTACCATGAATTACAATGTCTAGTCAGTCCTTGATCTTTAAAGGTGCTCTGCATTTATGTTTTGCGGTCTCAGAAAGGGCTAGCGAGATACCATCTTGTTATATCATATTATGATTGTTTTGAGAAAGTGTTGTCACCCGAGATTTATTATTATTGCTTGTTGGTTGATTGTGCCACTGATATGAGTAAACATGAGACCTAAGCGTTATTGTGAATATGGTTAGTTTATAATCTTTGCTGAAAACTTGAATGTTGGCTTTACATATTTACAACAACAAGAGCAAACAGAGTTTGTAAAAGTTTTTCTTTATCACTTTCAGTTTGTCAACTGAATTGCTTGAGGACAAGAAAATGTTTAAGCTTGGGGGAGTTGATACGTCTCCATCGTATCTACTTTTCCAAACACTTTTTCCCTTGTTTTGGACTCTAACTTGCATGATTTGAATGGAACTAACCTGGACTGACGCTGTTTTCAGCAGAATTGCCATGGTATTATTTATGTGTAGAAACAAAAGTTCTCGGAATGACCTAAAACTTCACGGAGACTATTTCTGAAAATTATAAAAAATACTGGCAAAAGACCAAGACCAGGGGGCCCACACCCTAGCCACGAGGGTGGGGGCGTGCCTGCCCCCCTAGGCGCGCCCCCTGCCTCGTGGGCCCCCTAGAGCTTCACCGACCTCAACTCCAACTCTATATATTCGTGTTCGGAGAGAGAAAAAATCAAGGAGAAAGATTCATCGCGTTCTACGATACGGAGCCGTCACCAAGCCCTAAACCCTCTCGGGAGGGCTGATCTGGAGTCCGTTCGGGGCTCCGGAGAGGGGAATCCATCGCCATCGTCATCATCAACCATCCTCCATCACCAATTTCATGATGCTCACCGCCGTGTGTGAGTAATTCCATCGTAGGCTTGCTAGACGATGATGGTTTGGATGAGATTTATCATGTAATTGAGTTAGTTTTGTTAGGGTTTGATCCATATTATCCACTATGTTCTGAGATTGATGTTGCTATGACTTTGCTATGCTTAATGCTTGTCACTAGGTCCCGAGTGCCATGATTTTGGATCTAAACCTATTATGTTTTCATCAATATATGAGAGTTCTTGATCCTATCTTGCAAGTCTATAGTCACCTACTATGTGTTACGATCCGGCAACCCCGAAGTGACAATAATCGGGACCACTTCCGGTGATGACCGTAGTTTGAGGAGTTCATGTATTCACTATGTGTTAATGCTCTGGTCCGGTACTCTATTAAACGGAGGCCTTAATATCCCTTAGTTTCCACTAGGACCCCGCTGCCACGGGATGGTAGGACAAAAGATGTCATGCAAGTTCTTTTCCATAAGCACGTATGACTATATTCGGAATACATGCCTACATTAAATTGATGAATTGGAGCTAGTTCTGTGTCACCCTAGGTTATGAGTGTTACATGATGAACCACATCCGGCATAATTCTCTATCACCGATCCATTGCCTAAATGCTTTCCATATATTGTTCTTCGCTTATTTACTTTTCCGTTGCTATTGTTACAATCACTACAAAATACCCCAAAACATTACTTTTGCTACCGTTACCTTTTGCTGCCGTTACCACTACTATCATATTACTTTGCTACTAAATACCTTGCTGCAGATATTAAGTTTCCTGGTGTGGTTGAATTGACAACTCAGCTGCTAATACTTGAGAATATTCTTTGGCTCCCCTTGTGTCGAATCAATAAATTTGGGTTGAATACTCTACCCTCGAAAACTGTTGCGATCCCCTATACTTGTGGGTTATCACTCACTACTAAATTACAAATCATTGTTAATTAAAATTGGCTTTGATATACCTTGGGATCCAGGTGGATCCATTACTTGAGCAATATATGCCTAGCTTAATGGCTTTAAAGAAAGCGCTGCCAGGGAGACAACCCGGAAGTTTTAGAGAGTCATTTATTTCTGTTGAGTGCTTTTATATAGTTTAAAAACAAAAAAATAAAGAGGGGAACCCAAAACTTTTCAAAAAATAATAATTATCCCCTTGTACAATTCCATTGTATTATAAAAATAATGTGCCAAGGTTTGCCTTTAGGATGTTTTAGATGCTTGTTGGTTTGTATGGTGCAGGACAGAAACTTTGGCTGTAGTGCGCGATTTTACATTTTTTGCTGGAACGTCAAATGGTTCTGATTCTTTTGCACTATCTTTCTATAATTTTTTTCCTAATTTTGGTATAAGTTTTGGAGTACCAGAGGTATGGTGAATGTTCAGATTATTACAGACTATTCTGTTTTAGACAGATTCTGTTTTTGATGCATATTTTGCTTGTTTTGATGAAACTATCGATTTATATCAGTGGATTAAGACATGGAAAAGTTATATTACAGTAGCTATATTGCAAAAACAAAATATGAATTGGTTTGCAATAGTACTTTGAGTAGTACTTTGCTTTATTATACTAACGGATCTTACCGAGTTTTCTGTTGAAGTTTTGTGTGGATGAAGTGTTCCATGATCGAGAAGGTCTCGATATGAGAAGAAGGAAGAGAGGCAAGAGCTCAAGCTTGGGGATTCCCTAGACACCCCAAGTAAATATCCAAAGAGACTCAAGCGTCTAAGTTTGGGGATGCCCCGGAAGGCATCCCCTCTTTCTTCAACAAGTATCGGTATGTTTCCGGATTAGTTTCGTTCATGCGATATGTGCAATCTTGGATCGTCTTTTGCATTTAGTTTTCATTTTTCTTTTATGCACCATGTTGTTATGAGATAGTCCTTGGTTCATTTATAGAACGCTCTATGCACTTCACTTATATCTTTTGAGTATGGCTTTATAGAATGCTTCATGTGCTTCGCTTATATCATTTGAAGTTTGGATTGCCTGTTTCTCTTTACATAGAAAACCGCCATTTGTAGAATGCTCTTTTTCTTCACTTATATTTGCTAGAGCATGGGCATATCTTTTGTAGAAAGAATTAATCTCTCTTGCTTCACTTATATCTACTTAGAGAGATGACAGGAATTGGTCATTCACATGGTTAGTCATAAAATCCTACATAAAACTTGTAGATCACTGAATATTATGTGTTTGATTCCTTGCAATAGTTTTGTGATATAAAGATAGTGATATTAGAGTCATGCTAGTGGGTAGTTGTGGATTAGTAGAAATACTTGTGTTGAGGTTTGTGATTCCCGTAGCATGCACGTATGGTGAACCGTTATGTGATGAAGTCGGAGCACGATTTATTTATTGATTGTCTTCCTTATGAGTGGCGGTCGGGGACGAGCGATGGTACTTTTCTACCAATCTATCCCCATAGGAGCATGCGCGTAGTACTTTGTTTCGATGACTAATAGACTTTTGCAATAAGTATGTGAGTTCTTAATGACTAATGTTGAGTCCATGGATTATACACACTCTCACCCTTCCACCATTGCTAGCCTCTCTAGTATCGCGCAACTTTCTCCGGTACCTCAAACCCACCATATACCTTCCTCAAAACAGCCACCATACCTACCTACCATGGCATTTCCATAGCCATTCCGTGATATATTGCCATGCAACTTTTCGCCGTTCCGTCTATTATGACACACTCCATCATTGTCATATTGCTTAGCATGATCATGTAGTTGACATCGTATTTGTGGCAAAGCCACCATTCATAATTCTTTCATACATATCACTCTTGATTCATTGCATATCCCGGTGAGGAAAGGATGATGGAGACTATGATTCCCCCACAAGTCGGGATGAGACTCCATCATCGTCATATACATGACTTGAGCATTTATTGTCATATTGCTTTGCATGATCGTAAGATAGCTAGCATGATGTTTTCATGGCTTGTCCGTTTTTTTGATGTCATTGCTAGGCTAGATCATTGCACATCCCGGTACACCGCCGGAGGCATTCATATAGAGTCATATCTTTGTTCTAGATATCGAGTTGTAATATTGAGTTGTAAGTAAATAAAAGTGTGATGATCATCATTATTAGAGCATTGTCCCAGTGAGGAAAGGATGATGGAGACTATGATTCCCCCACAAGTCGGGATGAGACTCCAGACGAAAAAAAGAGGCCAAAAAAGGAAAAAGAAAAAAAGAAGGCCCAAAGAAAAAAAAGAAAATGAGAGAAAAAGAGAGAAGGGACAATGCTACTATCCTTTTTCCACACTTATGCTTCAAAGTAGCACCATGATCTTCATGATAGAGAGTCTCCTATGATATCATTTTCATATACTAGTGAGAATTTTCATTATAGAACTTGGCTTGTATATTCCGATGATGGGCTTCCTCAAACGCCCAAGGTATTCATGAGCAAGCAAGTTGGATGCACACCCACTTAGTTTCAGTTTGAGCTTTCATATACTTATAGCTCTAGTGCATCCGTTGCATGGCAATCCCTACTCACTCACATTGATATCTATTGATGGACATCTCCATAGCCCATTGATACGCCTAGTTGATGTGAGACTATCTTCTCCTTTTTGTCTTCTCCACAACCACCATTCTATTCCACCTATAGTGCTATGTTCATGGCTCACGCTCATGTATTGCGTGAAAGTTGAAAAGGTTTGAGAACGTCAGAAGTATGAAACAATTTCTTGGCTTGTCATCGGGGTTGTGCATGATTTGAATATTTTGTGTGGTGAAGATGGAGCATAGCCAGACTATATGATTTTGTAGGGATAACTTTCTTTGGCCATGTTATTTTGAAAATACATGATTGCTTTATTAGTATGCTTGAAGTATTATTATCTTAATGTCAAATGATAGACTATTGCTTTGAATCACTCGTGTCTTAATATTCATGCCATGATTAGATTACATGATCAAGATTATGCTAGGTAGCATTCCTCATCAAAAATTATCTTTTTTATCATTTACCTACTCGAGGACGAGCAGGAATTAAGCTTGGGGATGCTGATACGTCTCCGTCGTATCTATAATTTTTGATTGTTCCATGCCAATATTCTACAACTTTCATATACTTTTGGCAACTTTTTATACTATTTTTGGGACTAACATATCGATCTAGTGCCCAGTGTCAGTTCTTGTTTGTTGCATGTTTTTTGTTTCACAGTAAATCCATATCAAACGGAGTCCAAACGGGATAAAAACTGACGGAGATTTTTTTTGGAATATATGTGATTTTTGGGAAGAAAAATCCACGCGAGACGATGCCCGAGGGGGCCACGAGGTAGGGGGCGCGCCCCAGGGGGGCAGGCGCGCCCTGGGCCCTCGTGGCCACCCCGTAAGGTGGTTGATGCCCTTTTTTCGCAGCAAGAAAGCTAATATCCGGATAGAGATCGTGTTAAAATTTCAGCCCAATCGGAGTTACGGATCACCGGGAATATAAGAAATGGTGAAAGGGCAGAATCTGAGAATGCAGAAACAAAGAGAGACAGATCCAATCTCGGAGGGGCTCTCGCCCCTCCCATGCCATGGAGATCAAGGACCAAAGGGGAAAACCTTCTCCCATCTGGGGAGGAGGTCAAGGAAGAAGAAGAATAAGAAGAAGAAGAACAAGAATAAGAAGAAGGGCCCTCTCCCCCTCTCTTCCAGTGGCTCCGGAACACCGCCGGGGTCATCATCATCACCGCAATCTTCACCAACAACTTCACCGCCATCATCACCAACTCCTCCCACTCTATGCAGCGGTGTAACTCCTCTTTTACCCGCTGTAATCTCTACTTAAACATGGTGCTCAACGCTATATATTATTTCCCAATGATGTATGGCTATCCTATGATGTTTGAGTAGATTAGTTTTGTCCTATGGGTTATTTGATGATCATGATTGGTTTGAGTTGCATGTTTTATTATTGGTGTTGTCCTATGGTGCTCTCCGTGTCGCGCAAGCTTGAGGGATTCCCGCTGTGGGGTTTGTCATATGTTCATGATTTGCTTATGGTGGGTGGCGTGAGTGACTGAAGCACATACCCGAGTAAGTAGGTTATTTGCGTATGGGATAAAGAGGACTTGATACTTTAATGCTATGGTTGGGTTTTACCTTAATGATCTCTAGTAGTTGCGGATGCTTGCTAGAGTTCCAATCATAAGTGCATATGATCCAAGTAGAGAAAGTATGTTAGCTTATGCCTCTCCCTCAAATAAAATTGCAATAATGATTACCGGTCTAGTTATCGCTTGCCTAGGGACAAATAACTTTCTTGTAACAAAAAGCTCTTTACTAAAACTAACTTAGTTGTGTCCTTATCTAAATAGCCCCTACTTTTTATTTACATGCTCTTTATTACCTTGCAACCCTATCCAACAACACCTACAAAATACTTCTAGTTTCATACTTGTTCTAGGTAAAGCGAACGTCAAGCGTGCGTAGAGTTGTATCGGTGGTCGATAGAACTTGAGGGAATATTTGTTCTGCCTTTAGCTCCTCGTTGGGTTCGACACTCTTACTTATCGAAAACTTTTGCAATCCCCTATACTTGTGGGTTATCAGTAGGCTACAACCATGCTGAAGAGTGATTGGAGAAGAGGAGTTGTAGCTGCTCCAGCCATGGTGGGAAAGGATGGGGTAGACAGGGAGTATGGACGGGTGTGGCACATGGGACAAGGACCGATAGATCGGGAGGATGTAAGGGCATGGCACAAGGGGACACAAACTATCGGTGCTAGGATGCCACCAACCTCCATGTTAGTCCCCACCGGGATGGGGATGCAGGATGATGCATAGTGATTGGGACCAGCTAAAGATGGGGAAGAAGGGGAGGGGAGGGAAGGAATGGCACCTGCGCAACCGTCGGTCTCCGTGATGGTTGCCGCTGAGCGTCGAGTGTTGGGAAACGTAGCATGCAATTTCAAAAAAATCCTACACTCACGCAAGAACTATCTAGGATATGCATAGCAACGAGAGGGGGAGAGTGTGTCCATGTACCCTCATAGACCGAAAGTGGAAGCGTTTGACAACGCAGTTAATGTAGTTGAACTTCTTCTAGCTCCGACCGGTCAAGTACCGAACGTACGACACCTCCGAGTTCTGCACACGTTCAGTGCGATGATGTCCCTCGCCTTCTTGATCCATCAAGGAAGTAGATGAGTTCCGTCAGCATGACGGCATGGTGACGGTGATGGTGAAGTGATTCTCGTAGGGCTTCGCCTAAGCACCGCAAAACTATGACCGGGGGTGTAAACTGTAGAGGGGGCGCCGCAATGATTGCTGTTGTGTGTTCTAGGCGCCCCCTTTTTGGAGAACGCAGTAATTTCAAAATTTTCCTGCGCACACGCAAGATCATGGTGATGCACAGCAACGAGAGGGGAGAGTGTTGTCTACGTACCCTCGTACATCGTAAGCGGAAGTGTTAGAATAACGCGGTTGATGTAGTCGTACGTCTTCATGATCGACCGATTCTCAGCACCGAACATACGACACCTCCGCGTTCAGCACACGTTCAGCTCGGTGACGTCCCGCGAGCTCACGATCCAGTAGAGCTTCCGGGAAGAGCTTCGTCAGCACGGCGGCGTGGTGACGGTGATGATGATGCTACCGACGCAGGGCTTCGCCTAAGCACCGCTACGATATGACCGAGGTGGATTATGGTGGAGGGGGGCACTTCACACGGCTAAGAGACCAATGATCAATTTTTGTGTCCTTGGGGTGCCCCCTACCCCCATATATAAAGTAGCTAGGGGGGAGGCGGCCGTCCAAGGAGGAGGGCGCGCCAAGAGGGTGTCCTACTCCCACCGGGAGTAGGACTCCTCCTTTCCTAGTAGGAGTAGGAGAAAGGAAGGAAGGGAGAGAGGAAGAGAAGGAAAGGGGGGTGTCGCCCCCCTCCTTGTCCAATTCGGACTAGAGGGAGAGGGGGCACGCGGCTGCCCTTGGCCGCCCCTCCTCTTCTCCCACTAGGGCCCATTAGGCCCAATATACTCCCCGGGGGGTTCCGGTAACCCCCCCGGTACTCCGGTATATGCACGAAACCTCCCGAAACACTTCCGGTGTCCGAACATAGTCGTCCAATATATCGATCTTTACGTCTCGACCATTTTGAAACTCCTCATCATGTCCGTGATCATATCCGGGGCTCCGAACTACCTTCGGTACATCAAAACATGAAAACTCATAATACCGATCGTCACGGAACTTTAAGCGTGCGGACCCTACGGGTTCGAGAACTATGTAGACATGACCGAGACACGTCTCCGGTCAATAACCAATAGTGGAACCTGGATGCTCATATTGGTTCCTACATATTCTATGAAGATCTTTATCGGTCAAACCGCATAACAATATACGTTGTTCCCTTTGTCATCGGTAAGTTACTTGCCCGAGATTCGATCATCGGTATCTTAATACCTAGCTCAATATCGTTACCAGCAAGTCTCTTTACTGATTCCGTAGTGCATCATCCCGTAACTAACTCATTAGTCACATTGCTTGCAAGGCTTATAGTTATGTGCATTACCGAGAGGGCCCAGAGATACCTCTCCGATAATCGGAGTGACAAATCCTATTCTTGATCTATGCCAACTCAACAAACACCATCGGAGACACGTGTAGAGCACCTTTATAATCACCCAATTACGTTGTGACGTTTGGTAGCACACAAATTGTTCTTTTGGTATTCGGGAGTTGCATAATCTCATAGTCATAGGAACATGTATAAGTCATGGAGAAAGCAATAGCAGTAAACTAAATGATCAAGTGCTAAGCTAATGAAATGGGTCAAGTCAATCAGATCATTCTCCTAATGATGTGATCCCATTAATCAAATGACAACTCATGTCTATGGCTAGGAAATTCAACCATCTTTGATCAACGAGCTAGTCAAGTAGAGGCATACTAGTGACACTATGTTTGTCTATGTATTCACACATGTATTATGTTTCCAGTTAATACAATTCTAGCATGAATAATAAACATTTATCATGATATGAGGAAATAAATAATAACTAATTATTGCCTCTAGGGCATATTTCCTTCAGTCTCCCACTTGCACTAGAGTCAATAATCTAGATTACACAGTAATGATTCTAACACCCATGGAATCATGGTGTTGATCATGTTTTGCTCATGGAAGAGGCTTAGTCAACGGGTCTGCAACATTCAGATCCGTATGTATCTTGCAAGTCTCTATGTCTCCCACCCAGACTTGATCCCGGATGGAATTGAAGCGTCTCTTGATGTGCTTGGTTCTCTTGTGAAATCTGGATTCCTTTGCCAAGGCAATTGCACCAGTATTGTCACAAAAGATTTTCATTGGACCCGATGCACTTGGTATGACACCTAGATCGGATATGAACTCCTTCACCCAGACTCCTTCATTTGCTGCTTCCGAAGCAGCTATGTACTCCGCTTCACACGTAGATCCTGCCACGACGCTTTGTTTAGAACTGCACCAACTAACAGCTCCACCGTTCAATATAAACACGTGTCCGGTTTGTGATTTAGAATCGTTCGGATCAGTGCCAAAGCTTGCATCGACGTAACCATTTACGACGAGCTCTTTGTCACCTCCATAAACGAGAAACATCTCCTTAGTCCTTTTTAGGTACTTCAGGATGTTCTTGACTGCTTTACAGTGATCCACTCCTGGATTACTTTGGTACCTCCCTGCTAAACTAATAGCAAGGCACACATCAGGTCTGGTACACAACATTGCATACATGATAGAGCCTATGGCTGAAGCATAGGGAACACTTTTCATTTTCTCTCTATCTTCTGCAGTGGTCGGGCATTGAGTTTGACTCAATTTCACTCCTTGTAACACAGGCAAGAACCCTTTCTTTGCTTGATCCATTTTGAACTTTTTCAAAACTTTGTCAAGGTATGTGCTTTGTGAAAGTCCAATTAAGCGTCTTGATCTATCTCTATAGATCTTGATGCCCAATATGTAAGGAGCTTCATCGAGGTCTTTCATTGAAAAACTCTTATTCAAGTATCCTTTTATGCTATCCAGAAATTCTATATCATTTCCAATCAACAATATGTCATCCACATATAATATTAGAAATGCTACAGAGCTCCCACTCACTTTCTTGTAAATACAAGATTCTCCAAAAGTCTGTATAAATCCATATGCTTTGATCACACTATCAAAATGTTTATTCCAACTCCGAGAGGCTTGCCCCAGTCCATAAATGGATCGCTGGAGCTTGCACACTTTGTTAGCTCCCTTTGGATCGACAAAACCTTCAGGAATGCAGTTTTGACATCCATTTACCAAATTTCATAATCATAAAATGCGGCAATTGCTAACATGATTCGGACAGACTTAAGCATCACTACAGGTGAGAAAGTCTCATCGTAGTCAACCCCTTGAACTTGTTGAAACCCTTTCGTAACAAGTCAAGCTTTGTAGATAGTAACTTTACCGTCAGTGTCAGTCTTCTTCTTGAAGATCCATTTATTTTCTATGGCTTGCTGATCATCGGACAAGTCAACCAAAGTCCACACTTCATTCTCATACATGGATCCCATCTTAGATTTTATGGCTTCAATGCATTTTGCGGAATCTGGGCTCACCATCGCTTCTTCATAGTTCGTAGGTTCGCCTTGGTCAAGTAACATGACCTCCAGAATAGGATTACCGTACCACTCTGGAGCGGATCTTACTCTGGTTGACCTACGAGGTTTGGTAGTAACTTGATCTGAAGTTTCATGATCAATATCATTAGCTTCCTCGCTAATTGGTGTAGGCGTCACAGGAACTGGTTTCTGTGATGAACTACTTTCCAATAAGGGAGCAGGTACAGTTACCTCATCAAGTTCTACTTTCCTTCCACTCACTTCTTTCGAGAGAAACTCCTTCTCTAGAAAGGATCCATTCTTAGCAGCAAATGTCTTGCCTTTGGATCTGTGATAGAAGGTGTACCCAACAGTTTCCTTTGGGTATCCTATGAAGACACATTTCTCTGATTTGGGTTTGAGCTTATCAGGTTGAAGCTTTTTCACATAAGTATCGCAACCCCAAACTTTAAGAAACGACAACTTTGGTTTCTTGCCAAACCATAGTTCATAAGGCGTCATCTCAACGGATTTCGATGGTGCCCTATTTAACGTGAATGCATCCGTCTCTAAAGCATAACCCCAAAACGATAGCGGTAAATCAGTAAGAGACATCATAGATCGCACCATATCTAGTAAAGTACGATTACGGTGTTCGGATACGCCATTACGCTGTGGTGTTCCAGGTGGTGTGAGTTGCAAAATTATTCCGCATTGTTTCAAATGTAGACCAAACTCGTAACTCAAATATTCTCCTCCACGATCAGATCGTAGAAACTTTATTTTCTTGTTACGATGATTTTCCACTTCACTCAGAAATTCTTTGACTTTTCAAATGTTTCAGATTTATGCTTCATTAAGTAGATATACCCATATCTGCTCAAATAATCTATGAAGGTGACAAAATAACGATACCCGCCGCAAGCCTCAATATTCATCGGACCACATACATTAGTATGTATGATTTCCAATAAATCTGTTGCTCGCTCATTGTTTCGGAGAACGACATTTTAGTCATCTTGCCCATGAGGCATGGTTCGCAAGTACCAAGTGATTCATAATCAAGTGATTCCAGAAGTCCATCAGTATGGAGTTTCTTCATGCGCTTTACACCAATATGACCCAAAACGGCAATGCCATAAATAAGTTGCACTATCATTATCAACTCTGCATCTTTTGGCTTCAACATTATGAATATGTGTATCACTACTATCGAGATTCAACACAAATAGACCACTCTTCAAGGGTGCATGACCATAAAAGATATTACTCATATAAATAGAACAACCATTATTCTCAGATTTAAACGAATAACCGTCTCTCATGAAACAAGATCCAGATATAATGTCCATGCTTAACGCTGGTACCAAATAACAATTATTCAGGTCTAAAACTAATCCCCAAGGTAGATGTAGAGGTAGCATGCCGACGGCGATCACATCGACTTTGGAACCATTTCCCATGCGCGTCGTCACCTCGTCCTTAGCCAGTCTTCACTTAATCCGTAGTCCCTGTTTCGAGTTGCAAATATTAGCAACAGAACCAGTATCAAACACCCAGGTGCTACTGCAAGCTCTAGTAAGGTACACATCAATAACATATATATCACATATAACTTTGTTCACCTTGCCATCCTTCTTATCCGCCAAATACTTGGGGCATTTCCGCTTCCAGTGTGCAGTACAAGCACTCAATCTCGGGCTTAGGTCCAGACTTAGGTTTCTTCTCTTGATCAGCAACTTGTTTTACGTTCTTCTTGAAGTTCCCCTTCTTCTTCCCTTTACCCTTTTTCTTGAAACTGGTGGTCTTGTTGACCATCAACACTTGATGCTCCTTTTTGATTTCTACCTCCGCAGCCTTTAGCATTGCGAAGAGCTCGGGAATTGTCTTATCCATCCCTTGCATATTATAGTTCATCACGAAGCTCTTGTAGCTTGGTGGCAGTGATTGAACAATTCTGTTAATGACACTATTATCCAGAAGATTAACTCCCAATTGAATCAAGTGATTGTTATACCCAGACATTTTGAGTATATGTTCACTGACAGAACTATTCTCCTCCATCTTGCAGCTGTAGAATTTATTGGAGACTTCATATCTCTCAATCCGAGCATTTTCTTGAAATATTAACTTCAACTCCTGGAACATCTCATATGCTCCATGACGTTCAAAATGTTGTTGAAGTCCCGGTTCTAAGCCATAAAGCATGGCACACTGAACTATCGAGTAGTCATCAACTTTGCTCTGCCAGACGTTCTTAACGTTGTCAGTAGCATCTACAACAGGCCTGGCACCCAGCGGTGCTTCCAGGACGTAATTCTTCTGTGCAGCAATGAGGATAATCCTCAAGTTACGGACCCTGCTCGTGTAATTGCTACCATCATCTTTCAACTTTGCTTTCTCAAGGAACGCATTAATATTCAACGGAACAATAGCACGGGCCATCTATCTACAATAACATAGACAAGCAAAATACTATCAGGTACTAAGTTCATGATAAATTTAAGTTCAATTAATCATATTACTTAAGAACTCCCACTTGGATATACATCCCTCTAATTATCTAAGTGATCACGTGATCCATATCAACTAAACCATAACCGATCATCACGTGAGATGGAGTAGTTTTCAATGGTAAACATCTCTATGTTGATCATATCTACTATATGATTCACGCTCGACCTTTCAGTCTCAGTGTTCCGAGGCCATATCTGCATATGCTAGGCTCGTCAAGTTTAACCTGAGTATTCTGCGTGTGCAAAACTGTCTTACACCCGTTGTAGATGAACGTTGAGCTTATCACACCCGATCATCACGTGGTGTCTCGGCACGACGAACTTTGGCAATGGTGCATACTCAGGGAGAACACCTTTACCTTGAAGTTAGTGAGAGGTCATCTTATAATGCTACCGTCAAAAAAAGAAAAATAAGATGCATAAAGGATAAACATCACATGCAATCAATATAAGTGATATGATATGGCCATCATCATCTTGTGCCTTTGATCTCCATCTCCAAAGCACCGTCATGATCACCATCGTCACTGGCGCGACACCTTGATCTCCATCATAGCATCGTGGTCATCTCGCCAACTATTGCTTCTACGACTATCGCTACCGCTTAGTGATAAAGTAAAGCAATTACAGGGCGATTGAATTGCATACAATCAAGCGACAACCATATGGCTCCTGCCAGTTGTCGATAACTCCGTTACAAAACATGATCATCTCATACAATTAATATAGCATCATGTCTTGACCATATCACATCACAACATGCCCTGCAAAAACAAGTTAGATGTCCTCTACTTTGTTGTTGCAAGTTTTACGTGGCTGCTACGGGCTGAGCAAGAACCGTTCTTACCTACGCATCAAAACCACAACAATATTTTGTCAAGTTAGTGTTGTTTTAACCTTCACAAGGACCAGGCATAGCCACACTCGGTTCAACTAAAGTTGGAGAAACTGGCACCCGCCAGCCACCTATGTGCAAAGCACGTCAGTAGAACCAGTCTCGCGTAAGCGTACGCGTAATGTCGGTCCGGGCTGCTTCATCCAACAATACCGCCGAACCAAAGTATGACATGCTGGTAAGCAGTCTGACTTGTATCGCCCACAACTCACTTGTGTTCTACTCGTGCATATAACATCTACACATAAACCTGGCTCGGATGCCACTGTTGGGGAATGCAGTAATTGCAAAATTTTCCTACGCACACGCAAGATCATGGTGATGCACATCAACGAGAGGGGAGAGTGTTGTCTACGTACCCTCGTAGACCATAAGCGGAAGCGTTATAGCAACGCGGTTGATGTAGTCGTACGTCTTCACGATCGACCGATTTTTAGCACCGAACGTGCGGCACCTCCGCGTTCAGCACGCTTCAGCTCGGTGACGTCCCGTGAGCTCATGATCTAGTAGAGCTTCCGGGAAGAGCTTCGTCAGCACGACGGCGTGGTGACGGTGATGGTGATGCTACCGACGCAGGGCTTCGCCTAAGCACCGCTACGATATGACCGAGGTGGATTATGGTGGAGGGGGGCACCGCACATGGCTAAGAGATCAATGATCAATTGTTGTGTCCTTGGGGTGCCCCCTGCCCCCGTATATAAAGGAGCTTGGGGGGAGGCGGCCAGCCATGATACATCTCCAACATATCTATCATTTTTGATTGTTCCATGCTATTATATATTCTGTTTTGGATGTTTAATGGGCTTATTTATACACTTTTATATTATTTTTGGGACTAACCTATTAACCGGAGGCCAAGCCCAATTTTTTTTGCCTATTTCAGTGTTTCGCGGAAAAAGAATATCAAAGGAGTCCAAACGGAATGAAACCTTCGGGAGCGTGATTTTTGGAACAAACGTGATCCAGAGGACTTGGAGTGGATGTAAAGCAATCAACCAGGAGGCCACGAGGCAGGGGGCGCGCCCTCCACCCTCATGGGCCCCTCGTGGCTCCACCGACCTACTTCTTCCTCCTATATATACCTACGTACCCTGAAAACATCAGAGGGCACCCTGAAAACCTAATTCCACCGCCGCAACCTTCTGCATTCGTGAGATCCCATCTTGGGGCCTTTTCGGGCGCTCCGCCGGAGGGGGCATTGATCACGGAGGGCTTCTACATCAACACCATAGCCCCTCCTATGATGTGTGAGTAGTTTACCTCATACCTTCGGGTCCATAGTTATTAGCTAGATGGCTTCTTCTCTCTCTTTGGATCTTAATACAAAGTTCTCCTCGATTCTCTTGGAGATCTATTCGATGTAATCTTATTTTGCGGTGTGTTTGTCGAGATCCGATGAATTGTGGGTTTATGATCAAGATTATCTATGAACAATATTTGAATCTTCTCTGAATTCTTTTATGTATGATTGGTTATCTTTGCAAGTCTCTTCGAATTTTCAGTTTGGTTTGGCCTACTAGATTGATCTTTCTTGCAATGGGAGAAGTGCTTAGCTTTGGGTTCAATCTTGCGGTGCTCGATCCCAGTGACAGTAGGGGAAACGACACGTATTGTATTGTTGCCATCGAGGATAAAAAGATGGGGTTTATATCATATTGCATGAGTTTATCCCTCTATATCATGTCATCTTGCTTAAAGTGTTACTCCGTTCTTATGAACTTATTACTCTAGATGCATGCTGGATAGTGGTCGATGTGTGGAGTAATAGTAGTAGATGCAGGAAGGAGTCGGTCTACTTGTCACGGACGTGATGCCTATATACATGATCATACCACCGCACACGGCTAAGGAATAGATCACGTGGATCAACTTGTGTGTTCTAGGGTGCCTCTACCTCAGTATATAAAGGCAAGGGGGGAGGGGGGCGCCGGCCAAGGGAGAGGGCGCAGGAGGAGTCCTACTCCTTCCGGGAGTAGGACTCCCCCCCAATCCTATTCCAACTAGGATTCCCCAAGGGGGAAAGAGGGAGAGGGGTGGCCGGCCACCTCTCCTAGTCCTAATAGGACTAGGGGAGGGGGGAGGTGCGCAGCCCCCTTGGGCTGCCCCTTTCTCCTTTCCACTAAGGCCCATGAAGGCCCATATGGCTCCCGGGGGGTTCCGGTAACCTCCCGGTACTCCGGTAAAATCCCGATTTCACCCGGAACACTTCGATATCCAAACATAGGCTTCCAATATATCAATCTTTATGTCTCGACCATTTCGAGACTCCTCGTCATGTCCGTGATCACATCCGGGACTCCGAACAACCTTCGGTACATCAAAATGCATAAACTCATAATATAACTGTCATCGTAACCTTAAGCGTGCGGACCCTACGGGTTCGAGAACAATGTAGACATGACCGAGACACGTCTCCGGTCAATAACCAATAGCGGGACCTGGATGCCCATATTGGCTCCTACATATTCTACGAAGATCTTTATCGGTCAGACCGCATAACAACATACGTTGTTCCCTTTGTCATCGGTATGTTACTTGTCCGAGATTCGATCGTCGGTATCCAATACCTAGTTCAATCTCGTTACCGGCAAGTCTCTTTACTCGTTCTGTAATACATCATCCGCAACTAACTCATTAGTTGCAATGCTTGCAAGGCTTATGTGATGTGCATTACCGAGAGGGCCCAGAGATACCTCTCCGACAATCGGAGTGACAAATCCTAATCTCGAAATACGCCAACCCAACATCTACCTTTGGAGACACCTGTAATGCTCCTTTATAATCACCCAGTTACGTTGTGACGTTTGGTAGCACCCAAAGTGTTCCTCCGGCAAACGGGAGTTGCATAATCTCATAGTCATAGGAACATGTATATTCATGAAGAAAGCAATAGCAACATACTAAATGATCGGGTGCTAGGCTAATGGAATGGTTCATGTCAATCAGATCATTCAACTAATGATGTGACCTCGTTAATCAAATAACAACACTTTGTTCATGGTTAGGAAACATAACCATCTTTGATTAACGAGCTAGTCAAGTAGAGGCATACTAATGACACTCTGTTTGTTTATGTATTCACACATGTATTATGTTTCCGGTTAATAAAATTCTAGCATGAATAATAAACATTTATCATGAAATAAGGAAATAAATAATAACTTTATTATTGCCTCTAGGGCATATTTCCTTCAGTCTCCCACTTGCACTAGAGTCAATAATCTAGATTACACAGTAATGATTCTAACACCCATGGAGCCTTGGTGCTGATCATGTTTTGCTCGTGGAAGAGGCTTAGTCAACGGGTCTGCAACATTCAGATCCGTATGTATCTTGCAAATCTCTATGTCTCCCACCTGGACTAGATCCCGGATGGAGTTGAAGCGTCTCTTGATGTGTTTGGTCCTTTTGTGAAATCTGGATTCCTTTGCCAAGGCAATTGCACCAGTATTGTCACAAAAGATTTTCATTGGACCCGATGCATTAGGTATGACACCTAGATCGATATGAACTCCTTCATCAAGACTCCTTCATTTGCCGCTTCTGAAGCAGCTACGATCGGGTGCTAAGCTAATGGAATGGGTCATGTCAATCAGATCATTCAACTAATGATGTGACCTCGTTAATCAAATAACACACTTTGTTCATGGTTAGGAAACATAACCATTTTGATTAACGAGCTAGTCAAGTAGAGGCATACTAGTGACACTAAGTTTGTCTATGTATTCACACATGTATTATGTTTCCGGTTAATACAATTCTAGCATGAATAATAAACATTTATCATGATATAAGGAAATAAATAATAACTTTTTATTGCCTCTAGGGCATATTTCCTTCATTCATGTCAACTCTATTTGATTGCATGTGATGTTTATCATGTTTTACATCTTATTTGCTTAGAACGACGGTAGCTTAAATAAGATGATCCCTCACTAAAATTTCAAGAAAGGTGTTCCCCCTAACTGTGCACCGTTGCGAAGGTTCGTTGTTTCGAAGCACCACGTGATGATCGGGTGTGATAGATTCTAACGTTCGAATACAACGGGTGTAAGCCAGATTTACACAGCAAAAACACTTAGGTTGACTCGACGAGCCTAGCATGTACAGACATGTCCTCGGAACACGGAAGACTGAAAGGTCGAGCATGAGTCGTATAGAAGATACGATCAACATGAAGATGTTCACCGATGTTGACTAGTCCGTCTCACGTGATGATCGGACACGGCCTAGTTGACTCGGATCATGTAATCACTTAGATGACTAGAGGGATGTCTATCTGAGTGGGAGTTCACAAGATGAACTTAATTATCCTGAACATAGTCAAAAAGTCTTCGCAAATTATGTCGTGGCTCGCGCTTCAGTTCTACTGTTTAGATATGTTCCTGGAGAAAATTTAGTTGAAAGTTGATAGTAGCAATTATGCGGACTAGGTCCGTAAACTGAGGATTGTCCTCATTGCTTCATAGAAGGCTTGTGTCCTTAATGCACCGCTCAGTGTGCTGAACCTCGAACGTCGTCTGTGGATGTTGTGAACATCTGACATACACATTTTGATAACTACGTGATAGTTCAGTTAAACGGTTTAGAGTTGAGGTACCGAAGACGTTTTGAAACGTCGCGAAACATATGAGATGTTTCGAGGGCTGAAATTGGGATTTCAGGATCGTGCCCACGTCAAGAGGTATAAGACCTCCGACGATTTTCTTAGCCTGCAAACTAAGGGAGAAAAGCTCAATTGTTGAGTTTGTGCTCAGATTGTCTGAGTACAACAATCATTTGAATCGAGTGGGAGTTGATCTTCCAGATGAGATAGTGATGTTTCTCCGAAGTCATTACCACCAAGCTGCTAGAGCTTCGTGATGAACTATAATATATCAGGGACATATATGATGATCCTTGAGATATTAGCGATGTTTGACACCACAAAAGTAGAAATCAAGAAGGAGCATCAATTGTTGATGGTTGGTGAAACCACTAGTTTCAAGAAGGGCAAGGGCAAAAAGGGATACTTCATGAAATGGCAAATCAGCTGCTGCTCTAGTGAAGAAACCCAAGGTTGAACCCAAACCCGAGACTAAGTGCTTCTGTAATAAGGGGAACAGTCACTGGAGCAGAATTACCCTAGATACTTGGTAGATGAGAAGGCTGGCAAGGTCGATAAAAGTATATTGGATATACATTGTGTTAATGTGTACTTTACTAGTACTCCTAGTAGCACCATGGTATTAGATACCGGTTCGGTTGCTAAATGTTAGTAAACTCAAAATAAAAGGCTGCGGAGTAAACGGAGACTAGCTAAAGGTGAGCTGGCAATATGTGTTGGAAGTTTTTCCAAGCTTGATGTGATCAAGCATCGCACGCTCCCTCTACCATCGAGATTGGTGTTTGCGTTGAGCATACACATGATTGGATTATGTCTATCGCAATACGATTATTCATTTAACGAGAATAATGGTTACTCTGTTTATTTGAATAATACCTTCAATGGTCTTGCACCTAAAATGAATGGTTTATTGAATCTCGATCGTAGTGATACACATGTTCATGCCAAAAGATATAACATAGTAATGATAGTACCACCTACTTGTGGCACTGCCACGTAAGTCATATCGGTATAAAATGCATGAAGAAGCTCCATGTTGATGGATCTTTGGGCTCACTCGTTTTGAAAAGTTTGAGACATGCGAACCATGTCTATTGGTGTATATGCATGAAGAAACTCCATGCAAATGGACCGTTTGGACTCACTTGATTTTGAATCACTTGAGACATGCAAATCATACCACATGGGCAAGATGACTGAAAGCCTCGTTTTCAGTAAAATGGAACTAGAAAGCAACTTGTTGGAAGTAATACATTTTGATGTGTGCAGTCCAATGAGTGCTGAGGCGTGTAGTGGATATCGTTATGTTCTTACTTCACAGATGATTTGAGTAGATGTTGAGTATATTTACTTGATGAATCACGAGTCTGAATTATTGAAAGGTTCAAGTAATTTTAGGGTGAAGTTGAAAGATCATCGTGACAAGAGGATAAAATATCTATGATATGATCATAGAGATGAATATCTGAATTACGAGTTTGGCACAGAATTAAGACATTGTGGAAGTTGTTTCACAACTAATACAGCCTGAAACACCATAGTATGATGGTGTGTCCGAACATCATAACTACACCCTATTGGATATGATGCATACCATGATGTCTCTTATTGAATTACCACGATAGTTTATGGGTTAGGCATTAGAGACAACCACATTCACTTTAAATAGGGCACCACGTAATTCCGATGAGATGACACCGTATGAACTATGGTTTAGAGAAACCTAAGCTGTCATTTCTTAAAAAGTTTGGGGCTGCGACGCTTATGTGAAAAAGTTTCAGGCTGATAAGCTCGAACCCAAAGCGGATAAATGCATCTTCATAGGACACCCAAAACAGTTGGGTATACCTCCTGTCTCAGATCCGAAAGCAATAAGGGATTGTTTCTAGAATCGGGTCCTTTCTCGAGGAAAAGTTTCTCTCGAAAGAATTGAGTGGGAGGATGGTGGAGACTTGATGAGGTTATTGAACCGTCTCTTCAACTAGTTTGTGGCAGGGCACAGGGAGTTGTTCCTGTGGCATCTACACCAATTGAAGTGGAAGCTTATGATAGTGATCATGAAACTTCAGATCAAGTCACTACCAAACCTCGCGGGATGACAAGGATGCGTACTACTTCAGAGTGGTACGTAATCCTGTCTTGGAAGTCATGTTGCTAGACAACAATGAACCTACGAGATATGGAGAAGCGATGGTGGGACTGGATTCCAAAATGGCTCGAGGCCATATAATCCGAGAGAGGATCCATATATGAAAACAAAGTGTAGACTTTGGAAGAACTACTTGATGGTCGTAAGGCTGTTAGGTACATATGGATTTTTAAAAGGAAGACGGACAATGATGGTAAGTATCACCATTAAGAAAGCTCGACTTGTCGTTAAGATGTTTTTTCTGACAAGTTCAAGGAGTTGACTACGATGAGAATTTCTCACCCGTAGCGATGCTTAAGTCCGTCGGAATCATGTTAGCATTAGCTATATTTTTCGATTATGAAATCTTACAGATGGATGTCAAAACAAGTTTTCTTACCAAGTTTTCGTAAGAAAAGTTGTATGTGATACAATAGAAGGTTTTGTCAATCCTGAAAGATGCTAACAAGTATGCAAAGCTCCAGCAATCCTTCTAAGGACTGGAGTAAGCATCTCGGAGTTGGAATGTATGCTTTGATGAGATGATCAAAGATTTTGGGTGTATACAAAGTTTATGAGAAACTTGTATTTCCAAAGAAGTGAGTGGGAGCACTATAGCATTTCTGATAAGTATATGTGGATGACATATTGTTGATCCGAAATGATGTAGAATTTCTAGAAAGCATATAGGGTTATTTGAAAGGTGCTTTTCAATGGAAAACCTGGATAAAGCTGCTTACATACTGGGCATCAAGATCTATAGAGATAGATCAAGACGCCTGATGATGCTTTCAAAGAACGCACACCTTGACATGTTTTTGAAGGAGTTCAAAATAGATCAGTCAAAGAAGGGGTTCTTACCTGAGTTGTAAGGTGTGAAGTTGAGTAAGACTCAAAGCTTGACCACGGCAGAAGAAAGAGAAAGGACGAAGGTCATCCCCTATGCTTTTGTCATAGGCTCTATACGGTATGCCATGCGGAAGTACCGCACCTGATGTGTGCCTTGCCACATGTCTGGCAAGAGGGTACAAAGGTGATCTAGGAGTAAATCACCAGATAGCGGTCAAAATTATCCTTAGAGGAATATGGAAATGTTTCTCGGTTATGGAGGTGATAAAGAGTTCGACGTAAAGAGTTATGTCGATGCAAGCTTAAGCACCTATCCGGATAGCTCTGAGTAGACATACCGGATACGTATAATGGAGCAACAATTTAGAATAGCTCCAAGTAGAACAATTATTTGAAATGGCTCCAAATGTAGCGTAGTAGTTGCATCTACAAGATGACATAGAAATTTGCGAAGTACATACGGATCTGAATGTTGCAGACCCGTTGACTGAAACCTCTCTCACAAGCATAACATGATCAAACCCAGAACTCTTTGGGTGTTAGTCACATGGGGATGTGACCTTGAGTGTTAATCACATATCGATGTGAACTGGATTATTGACTCTAGTGCAAGTGGGAGACTGTTGGAAATATGCCCTAGAGGCAATAATAAATTGGTTATTATTATATTTCCTTGTTCATGATAATAGTTTATTATCCATGCTAGAATTGTATTGATAGGAAACTCAGATACATGTGTGGATACATAGACAACACCATGTCCCTAGTAAGCCTCTAGTTGACTAGCTCGTTGATCAATAGATGGTTACAGTTTCCTGACCATGGACATTGGATGTCGTTGATAACGGGATCACATCATTAGGAGAATGATGTGATGAACAAGACCCAATCCTAAGCCTAGCACAAGATCATGTAGTTCGTATGCTAAAGCTTTTCTAATGTCAAGTATCATTTCCTTAGACCATG